>NC_057862.1:146170200-146470723 GCF_019393635.1 Dromiciops gliroides
ATCCCAATGTGGTCAAGAGTTCCACTAGATTGAACAATAATCCAACACCTTAATTTTATAGATAAGGAAACTGAGTCCCAATGAAGTGAAGGGATTTGCCCAAGGCCACACAAATAGTAAATGGCAGAGTTGGTATTCAAACATGATAGTAATGTATAACCTACATCTGGCCTTGGGAGAGGGGAAGCAAGGGAGAGGGGGGGAATAATTTGGAACTCAAAAATATCTTTACGTGTAATTGAGAAAAATTAAAACAAACCAAAGTCCCCTGGTGCCAAACTCAACACTTTTTGCTATACCAGCACAGCATCATCTGGTAAATATTTCCCATAAAGCCCCCATTAAAGTATAGTATAATGTTTTGGTCATTGGCAGTTTTCTATTGGGCAGTCAGGTTAATGAAAAGAAACCTGATAAAATCCTGGCCAGGGAACCTGATCATACTCTAAAGGACTTACAAGTTGTTTGGCATTCCTGATCTACTCAGATACTGTCCAGGGAATATTCAGTATCTCGTGTAGTACAGGTTGTGAATTATTCTATAGGGACTTCTAAACAAGACCCTTCTCTAATTTAGCTACAACCACTTCCAGACTCTCAGCCAGGGCCTCCAGGGCAACCCCCATTTCCTCCTCTTACACTGAAGCTTAAGAAAGAACTGGACTCTTGCCCCTTGGGGGAAATAGAGTTAAGAATAATGAATGAAGATGGGGAAATACCCATGCTTACTAACAATATTGCTCTGCTTTGACACAGATCTCACTATATTTATCTTCTCCACGTTATACCTTGTGGACAAAATGAGTTATCTTGGATTACATTTATCTCATCTTTTAAGACAAGAGGCTCCTGAATGCTTATACCCCTATAGTCATACCCTACTTCCTTCCCCTTGCTTTGCTGGTAAAATTAGGCAAATCTAACCATAGTCTCCTAATCCTATAGGTTTCCAAATATCATTTGAATTTGAAGCTCAGCAAAAAGACAGGCTGCAATCCATCCTAGCTTCGGTTAACCATTTTCCTCCGAGGACATAAATCGGGAGAAAATAAGTATTTAGGGACTCAAAGATCCTCAACGCTCAGAGTTGGGGTGTGGGTAGACAGCAAATTTGGTTTCCAGAAAGTGACATTTCCCTGTGCAAAGCAGACAGACCAAAGAGCCCCAGTCCTGAGGCTAATATGGGTGTGGAGAGAAAGTAATGCCAGGAGCCCCAGCTAAACAAAGTCAGGACTGGAAAAGTGTGTACGCCTAATGCCTAAACTTCAGCAATTCCTAACTTCTTTTCTCACCCCGAACCCCATTCGCCCCAGTTTCTTCAGCCAGAGAAAAACTGCTTGGGAAAAGGTTAGGGAGGATGAGTTAGATCCGATAGGACTCATCCGGATTCCCACTCAAGCTCCCCCCGGGGCCGGGATCAGAGAAGCCCAGGATCCTCTCTCCTGGGTCCCTTCTTCCTTAGCCCGGGAGAGCGCAGGTTTGGAAATAGGCACACCAACCAAAGCCCCGCCGCCTCCGCTCCTCCGGGCCCCATATATAGTCATATCCACAGTCAAATGGCATGCGGCAGCGAATGGGCGAGCAGCCCCTGAGGGCGGAGAGGGGAGGGGGAAGGGGAAGGGATCAGGCGGAGGGAGGGGAAGGGGAAAGGGGGAAGGGGAAAAGAAAACTTTTCCAAAAAAGTATTGGCTGTCTTGAGGAATGCGGTCGCCCCCTTGGGAAAGTACATATCTGAGAGCAGCTGCCGGCTCAGCGCTCCCACTCTAGCTCGGCTGCCTGTCCCAGCACAGACCTACCTCCTCCTCCTCCTCGTCCTCCTCCTCCTCCTTCAGCCCCGGCCCCCTTGGTGCTGCCGCACCTCCTCCTTCTCCGCTGCTCCCCAGCTCCGACTCAGTTCTCGGCTCCGGTTCCTTCCGTGCACTGTCCCTGCCCCAGGCCCTCACTCCACCGCCACCATGGATGCCATCAAGAAGAAGATGCAGATGCTGAAGCTGGACAAGGAGAATGCCTTGGACCGGGCTGAGCAGGCGGAGGCCGATAAGAAGGCGGCGGAGGACCGCAGCAAACAGGTCTGCAGTTATCCTCCTTCGTTCCCCCTCCTCCCCATCATCGCCTCGTCCCCTCCCCTCTGCCCGGGCCCTCGGTGGCATCGGTGCCCACCTATGCCGGGACCCGAGTGCTACTGGCCCCTCTACCCCTCCCTCCTCCCCCCCCCCGCCCGCGCCCCAATCTCAGGGAGGCATCCCAGGACAGTTAGACTTCGAATGGGGAGACAAAAAGCGAGCCCGGCTCATTGGAGTGTGAACTCTTTGGTTCCCTACTTGAACCTTTCCCTCCTGGCCTTCAACTCTCGTGGTCAAGCGAGAACAGTCCAAGTGCTGAAGGAAATTGATGTTCGGTCTTGGAAACACCTTTTCATTTTAAACTGAGGCACTAGGGAT
Source organism: Dromiciops gliroides (assembly GCF_019393635.1). Classification (NCBI taxonomy): domain Eukaryota; kingdom Metazoa; phylum Chordata; class Mammalia; order Microbiotheria; family Microbiotheriidae; genus Dromiciops; species Dromiciops gliroides. The sequence continues at coordinate 146,172,642 of NC_057862.1, forward strand.
GGTGTAGGGGTGAACCAACCCTAGGGAAAGGGGGTGTCAAGACGAGAAAAAACTAGGGGTCTGGACTTTTTAAAAGTTCTACTGAACTTAGGATGTAGATGTTAAGCTGGAATGAGGTAGTTGCATTTTGTTTACTCCTATAGTTTATTTTTTACTCCAGCAGTGAGAAGTGGCGGAGAGGGGGGGGGCGAAATTGTTTCTAAAGGTAAAAAACTGGATAGAATGGCGGAGAGCGTCTAATGCCTAGCGAGAAGGGAGTATTGGGACTGCGAGAGAATTCTCTAGCCATTGCGGGGGGGGGGGGGGCAGTCCCAGTGCCTGGAATGTGATTCTTGAGAACACATGTGTGACCCTACTCCCTCAGACCAGAGACCCCTCTAAGCCGGGAAAGAATAGAAAATAAGAGAAAACTACCTCCCCTCACTTTGTCCCGTCTCACACATTCACACTCTCACACACACGTTCTCATCCGTCTGACCTCAAAATACTCAGTCTCCCAGCCCATCCCCATCTCGGGCAGTGGCAACTTCAGCCTAGGAGCTGAAGCCAATCCTGTCGCCTGTGTGTGTGTCTTTGTGTATTTCTACACCACCACCACCACCCCCAACTGCGCTCCCCGCGCCCGGCGCCCCCAGCTCGAGGAAGACATTTCGGCTAAAGAGAAGCTGCTGCGCGTGGCGGAGGATGAGCGGGACCGGGTGCTGGAGGAGCTGCATAAGGCAGAGGACAGCCTCCTCACCGCAGATGAAACCGCCGCCAAGGTACCGGAGGCCGGGCACCCAGAGCAGAAGTGTCTAACTCTCTCTCTCTTTCTCTCTCCCCTTCCCTGTCCCTCTTCCTCTCTTTCTGTCTTTGGCCTTCCTCTGTTTCTGTGCACCCACACCCCTCCCGTGCGCGATCACGCTGCCTGCTGCACTCCCCCCCCTCCGTCCCCCGGCCCTCTCCCCCTCCCCCGCGGGCCCATCTCCCAGCTGGAGACGAGCTGGTCTCCCTGCAAAAGAAGCTGAAGGGCACTGAGGATGAGCTGGACAAGTATTCTGAGGCCCTCAAAGACGCCCAAGAGAAATTGGAGCTGGCGGAGAAAAAGGCGACAGATGTAAGTGTCACACACATACCACCACCACCCCTCCAGCTGCTGTCCCCTTCTCTCAGAGCTCCAGGTCACACCCCTGTGCCCAGCTGTCCAGCACCCCCAGGGTGCCACTGGGGTTTGGGGGGAAATGAAAAACACTTTACCTACTCTTGGCTGGGTATCTTCACACCCACCTCACCACTGGCAAAGCTCACTGGATGCTGCCTCCTACTTGCTAGTGCACATGTTCATTTTATTTCATCATTCTTATCTCTGTCTCTGTTTCTGCCTTTTGGGGGGAAGGGGAAAAAACGAGTGGAAAACAGGACAGCTGGAGGCTGATTCTGAGACATATACAGCCCTACTGGTGGTAATTACCATGGTGTACAAACTCAGAAAGGTTTGTGTATAGAAGGTTGTGCTTTCCTGGACTTTCTGCCCTTTTATTTTGAGGGTCACGGGCACAGATCTTTGAATGTAGGCTGAGAAAGCCTAAGGCCAGTGCTTTACTTTGAAAAGACCAAATGACTGCAATTTTGGATTAGGAAGTCCTCCTTCTAGACTTTCCAGCCCAGAGACACTTGATGCCAATGAATCCAGCCTTGGGAAAGCTATAGCCTTCCACCCAAGGAGGCAGCTAGGAAGATGATATTTGCTTGGGTCTGCAGTCTGTAGGAGTTAGATCCAGAAAGTAAGCTGGAGGTTATATATAGCTCAGTGCTTTATATGGTATAGTGTGTGATCTGCACCCTTGCTCCCCTCCTTACCCCAACCCCCCCCCAGCCCCACCTGTCAGCCTTCTGACAAGCATCACATAGTTTTATATGTGTAATGAACAGTTAGCATCTCTACAGCTCAGACAAATTTGCATTCAGATCCCTCCAGACATTACTGTCCATCACAATTCCACATACGTGATGCCTCTTCTTCCTTGTGAAATCAAGTTCAGCACTGGACTTTCGAAAGATTGATTTTTTTTTTTGCTTTCATTTAGCTCATTCCCAAGAGAGATACCCAATTAGGAAAATACTTTTTAGGTTGTTAATTAAGAAAGTACTTAGAATGTTAATAATTTCATATTTTCATGATTGAGGAAAAAGGCTATTCTAAGTTGACTATTGACTACAAAAGCAGATTTTTGTGTCCCAGAGAACGCAAATATGAGATGATAAATCAGAGTTAAAGACCACTCTAAAATGAAAAGCCTATATATATTTTTTTTAATTTCAGGACTATGCTTTTGTAAATGGGAAATCTTTCTTGGACAAAAGTAAAGTTCTCAACTATGAAATTGAGGTTCTTGTGGGAGGACAGGACTGACTGTCCCAGCTGGATCATAGAATTAAGTTCTATACTAGCCAGTTTTAGAAAGAGAACCTGAAAAAAGTATGTCTCTGTGACTGTATGTATGTAATGCAGATCAGATGTCTTTCTCTGTATATGGCTAAAGGGATGGAGGCATGTCTACCCCCAAATTCTCCAGCAGGACGTTTATTTAGCTTGTTCAAAAGAGCCGCTGATAGATCATGGGGAGATATTCCTTATAAGGAAAAGAATGTGGAGTATTTGGAAACTGCTCAGTGAGAGTGAAGGCAGGAGAGGGAGAAAAATGCTACTTGAGTTCTTAAGAGGAAAAAAGATAATTGTTGTAACTGCAGTGTGCTGACTGTTATGGCCCTTTATTAAAAAGCCTCATTTAAAGGAACTGTGGAATGGGGTGGGGCAGGAGAGGAGCAGATGATATTTGAAGTCATCTGGGGAGTGGGGGAAGGAGACAAGAGGGGAAAAGACACAGGGATGGATCCTGAGACCCCTTATTTTATCCCAGGAGAAACTACTGTTAAAATGCATTGATTTATATCCCGAAATCTTTTAGTGTTGTTTGTAAACTAAAATAGAGGAGAGGGGAAAGAGATTAAAATAGTTTTTCAATAAATGATAGAATTTTAGAACTGGAAAGGACCTTGGAAAATCACCCAGCTGAACACCTCAAACTCCCCTCCCCCATTTTCAGATGAGATTGAGGTCCATATAATGCTTTTGCAAATCCTACATATATTATCTCAATTTTTCCTCTCAACCCTAAGAGTTAGGTGCCATTGTTCCAATTTACAGATGGGTGTACTAAGGGTGAGAGGTTAAGTGATTTGAAACAATGTTACAGAGCTAATTAGTGGTAGTGTTCAATTTAATGGGATTTACCCACTAGAGAAAAATCATTCTTAAGATTCAGAAGGAAGAGACAAATGTCCTTAGAGAAATGACTATTTAAGTGACATATAGCACTTAGAAATCTTCAAAGGGTTCCTTCTTTTCTGTATTAACTAGACTCCCCTTCCATCCCCCAATCTCCCAAAGAATTCACAATGAAGGAGGTCAGAGAACTCTGTGTGAGTTTAGGGGAGGAGCTGGAGTCTTTACAAACAGAGCTGATGAATGGTATGGAACAAAGTGAGAAATGAGGCCTACATGGTGTGAAATTCCACAGCCCTGTTTCCTTTGTCAGGTCTGCAGAATCTCTCAGAAGCTTTGCTGAAAATGATTTAGGAAAGCAGTGGAGTTGTCTTTCCACCTCCATCATGTTTTTTGGTCGTTGGTTTTTTTCCCAAAAAATTTTTCTTTCCCTTCCATTACCACACTGCACTCCCCCAAAATAGGATTTAATTTTTTTTGTGTGGGGGGCAATGAGAGCTAAGTGACTTGTCCCGGGTCACACACTAGTAAGTGTCCAGTGTCTGAGTCTGGATTGAACTCAGGTCCTCCTGAGTCCAAGGCTGGTGCGTTTATCCACTGCGCCACCTAGCTGCCCCTAAAACAGAGTGTTTTAAAGGGCATCCTAGGAGAGAAGCTTGGAATAAAATGTGGTTCACCCCCCCCACCCAGACGTTGGTGGGGTATTTCGACCCCCAAAATGGGGAAGACTGTAATGTATTATTATGTAACCTGAAATGTATTCACGTTCAGCCCTTTTTTCCTGTCAGGGTCCCTGGGGTGTAGTGTCCGCTAGTGCTATTCATCGTACAGATAGGGTAGGATTGGGACTGAATGTGTGATTTAATTGAATGAGGAAGTCTACCGATGAGGAGCAACACTTTTCCTACAATGTATAGTGTAAAAGAGTTGTCCAGGGTCAGACAGCCAGTGTATGCCACAGAAGGAACTCGAATTAGTGTTCTTGTGAGAAGGATTTGAACCAGGATCTCAGATCCAGTGTTTTTTGCTTTCAGTGGTATTTCTGTAGAATTAGGTAACGAGAAGTCCTGGAAAGTTCCACCCTTATACCTTCGGCTTCCGTGTTTAAAGTAGTTACTATTATCAGCTCTGGGAGCAATCACTTGCTGGCAAATGCCCGCAGATTAAGGTCTGGCAAGACAGTGGGATCAAGGGCAGCCTCGGACCCTTACTAGTTGTATACTCCTCTCTCTGAGCCTCAGTTTCCTCATCTGTAAAACGAAAAGGATTGAATTAGATGGTCTCTAAGGTCTCTTTCAACTGTAATCCTCTATTTCTCATCATGGTAGGTGAAGTTACCAAAAGCCTAGTCGACCTGGAGGACCGGAGCGAGGGGAGAGGGGAGAGGGACGCTAGACCTGACTTGGCTTAGATTCTCCCTCCCCCCCCCTTTTTTTTTTAAGGAGAGCTCTTTACCTAATTTCCCGACTAAACATTTCACCTTTACCTTCAAACCGAATGCCTTATAGCTAGCCCATCCCCTTGGACGATGCGCTTAAAGTGGCTCTTCTACCCATGACCACGAGGGGGCACCCCAGCTCTTCGCAGCCAGGTCCCGTTATCCTTCCCACTCCCCCCTCCTCCCAGCTTTGACGGGGGTGGGGAGGAAAGGTTAGGCTGCAACAAAACTTAATTACGGGGGAGGGGGGAGCGGGGGAGAGAAAGGTGTGTTTTTGGAAGGGGAGGCGATCACCCCCCACCCCCACCCCGCCCCCGCCATGTGTAGCCACTGGCCGCACCCGAGCTAAGCTGGGCAGTCCAGGTATCCTTTCCCACCCCACCCCAGCGTTTTAGGAAGCGCCCCCCGCCCACGCCCCCCGGACTTTGAGTAGCCCTGAAAAGATCTGCATTGTATTCCAGTGCATCGCGCCCTCCCGGGGCTCAGCCCTTGCCTCCAGGCTCCACCCGCCCCCAGCCCCGCATCCTGCTGCGCTCCGCGCACCCTCCTGCGGTTGGTTTGTTTGCTCTACGAACCGCGGCTACTCAGCCTAGCCTGGAGAGGCGGGGGGGACTTCCGGGGCTGAGCCAGGGGGAGGAGAGGGAGAAGGAGAAAGAGAAAAGGGAGAGGAGAGAAGGCGGCGGCGGCTCAGGCCAGTGCAAAGCCAAGCCCGGGGAGGGACCGCGGGAGCAGCCGCGCCCGTGCCCGGAGGGTTGCGGCCAGACCCTTGGAGTGTCCTCCCATTGCAGCCTCTTCCCGGTCTCTTCCTCCTCCTCCTCCTCCCTCCGCGCTGCTGGTAACGATGGCGGGTATGAGCTCCCTGGAGGCGGTAAGAAGGAAGATCAGGAGCTTGCAGGAGCAGGCTGACTCCGCCGAGGAGCGAGCGGGGAGCCTGCAGCGGGAGCTGGACCAGGAGAGGAAACTGAGGGAAACTGTAAGGGAGCTTGCGTCCTTTCCCCTCCCCTGCCCCCAACCCCGCGTCGGCTCTCCTTCACCTCTGCCTGCACTGGCTCCTGCTGCTCCCTCTGTCTCTCTGGGGGGCTTCTGGGGGCCCCCACCTGTTCCTGTCCCCTTCTCTACCCGTGCTGCATATCTGGACTTACGTTGCTGTCAGAAGGAGCAGAGTAAGAAAGGCCTAAAAGTAGGGAGCCGTCCCCCCCCCCCCCCCGCCCTTTCCTCTTCACCCGTCATTCCTCCTATCTTGAGGGTGGAAAGGAAAAAATGGAATGTCTTTTGCAGGGGAGGCAAAAGAGGGGTGTTCAGAGTGTTCTGGAAAGAATTCTTTCAGGGAGCTATCCATTTTGTCAGGGGCGGCCTTCATCCCTACCCAAATGCAGAGCCTCAGTGTCCCCGATCCTCTTCTCTCAGTGCTATCTTCTGTGGGTTTTGGGGGGAGGGGGTTTGGGGGAAGCTAACCTCTTCTTTTGGGTAGAGAAGAAAGCAACAAGCCTTTGGTCTTTAAGTGGGGGGATATCTTTTTAGAAGGCCTAAATGATGCTAAACCTGTCATCCCTATTGACCCAGAAGTTCTTAGAACCATGTTTCTTTGTGGTGTTCGATTAAAGATGTGCAGCACCCAGTATTTGGTGGGGAAATTACCATATGCAGTCCTTTTTCCTCCTCCCTTGTGCCCCTTTCTTTTCCTCCTCCCCCCACCCCCATGTAGTCTTCTTATACAGATATCCCATTGTTACCGAGGCTTGGTGTGTTGGGTAACTTTAGATGAGTGCCAACATTTATTAGGTGCATTTACTCCACCACCACCCACTTGAATGTAATACCAGGCCTCATTCCTTTCTCCCAAGGCAAACACCTCTGGCAAATATGAATAAGATTTCTTAGAGGCACTTAAGGTTGATTGCGGCTTGTTGGTTCTGTATGTTTTGTGGATGAGGAAATTTTTTAAGTACTTTAGAAATTATTTTGATGAAAGTGAATGTGACAGCTGATGTGTAGGACTAGTCTGTATCAAGTTCCTATTAAATAACTGTGACTATAAAAAGAATTTTTTGTGGACTAAGTTAACAGAAAAGTACAGCTTGAGGAATTTTTTGCATTAAAAAGTTAATAATAGGAAAAGCCTAAAAGAATTTATTCTGGTTTCTCAAAAAAAAATTCTCTAACAGAAGTTATGCTGGGTTCTCAAAAGGACATGCCTCTGAAGACTAAGCTCTATCTGGTAGGTACTACCAAGCTAGAAAAGTTTTAAGTTCAGAACTGGCATTCATGAGAAGACCAGCCCAGCTGAATTTAAAGAGGATCATTAACTGGTTGCATGTTCACCAGGTGACAGAATTTTTTGGCCACAGCAACTCATGAAGTGGTCTTCTAAGATATGGAACAAGTACCCACATAATGAAATTGAGGAATCTGTTGAAGTATTGATGTAAGAGAAATCAGACAGGTGGATTTTTTTTCTTCATTTGGTTAAAAAGATAAGACAACATAGATCTTTCCGCTATCGTCAAGCTGTCACCCAAGACCTTGCTACTAGCTGGTCCTTTTCCTATCAGAGCATTACAATTTTAAACTTTATGGTACTTTGCAGACCAGGTTTCCTTTCCTTCTTACATCTCATACTCATGCAAAAAGAACTATCCATTTTGCCAATAAATTTGTCTTTAAAGATCCTTCTTAAATCTTTTTTCACCCATGGATAAATCTTTAAAACTTGATGCAGAGAGAAAATGAATAAACTAACACAGATTGGCATGTGGGGGTGGAAGTCTGATCTGCAAACATTACCAGTAGATGTGGAAACCCCTTTCACACCCCAGAGGGCATTCACAATACTATAAGGGAGGACTCTGATTGCTCAGTTGGCATAGTGATGCTTTTCCATGCCATTGGAGAAAGAAGCGTATTTTATGAAATGCTATGTCACCTTGATCTTTATTTTCCCATGTTTTGTGCATTTTATTCCTAATGATTGCCCTGTGCTATTTGTATATAGGTACCACCAACATACTTTTCACAGATAAATGTGTTTTGAAAAATGCACACATAGATCAATATATTTGGGGGGGCGGGGCTATGGGGGTTAAGTGACTTGCCCAGGGTCACACAGCTAGTGTCAAGCGTCTGAGGCCGAATTTGAACTCAGGTACTCCTGAATCCAGGGCCGGTGCTTTATCCACTGCGCCACCTAGCTGCCCCAATGTATTTTTAAAATAGTTTCAAATCTCTTAAAATCAATAAGACATACAATATACTTTTTGGTTTTGTTTTCATACAATATACTTTTTTTTTTTTTTTGGTGAGGCAATTGGGGTTAAGTGACTTGCCTAGGGTCACACAGCTAGTAAGTGTAAAGTGTCTGAGGCCGGATTTGAACTCAGGTCCTCCTGAGTCCAGGGCTGGTGCTCTATCCACTGTGCCACCTAGCTGCCCCTACAATATACTTTTAAGAAAGATTATACTTTAAGAATACTATATTTTAAGAAAGGTCTATGCAGATGTTGTACTCAGGGCTGTGAAAATCATAAGATTTAGAACTAGAAAGAAGCTTTAGGTGTTATTCAGTCCAGCCTGTTTTATAAATAAAGAAAACTGAGGCTCAGAGGGCAAATGAATTGCCCCCAAGGTCATTGACACAAGTAACAGGGCCTAGACCTAGTTCCTTTTGACTCTAAAGCCACAGTTCCCTTGCACTATATATCTAGAGCTGGTAGGTCATTCAATGACTGCGAGATCATTTTACAGATGAGGAACTGAGGAACCCAGAGCAGTCCTTCCATCCTACTATGTGGTATAGTGCAAAGAACAGACTGTGGAGTCATCGGGTCAGAATTTGAATTCTACCTCAGCCACTTATTGATATATGATCTTGTTCAGGTCACCCTTAAGTGATTACCCGGACCTCAGTTTCCTCATCTGTAAAAGAGTAGGATTAGATGAACTCTAAGGTTCCTTGGCAGACTTAACATTTATGATCTATGTTACATGCTGCTTTCCCCACACCAGTAACAATAGGACTTAGATCAACAGAATAGAATTTTGGAGACTGAGATTATCCAAATAGCGCTTAATTTTGGTTGTCCCTAAAGTTGAAACTTGGGTAGACAGTTGGAGGTTTTTCCTTAATGTACTACTAGTCAGGTGCAATATATCTTAAACCATGCATTAATTAGACTTTAGGTAACAGGTGTTTCTCTGGCAACAAAGGTAGTGATATAAAATGTTTCCTCAATTATGAGCCATTACAGAAAATGGTTATTAACTGGAATTAACTCCAAAGGAGTTGGGGGGGGGGGAAGGGTCTACTTCTAGTGTGACTTTTTCATCCTCTCCTGCTTTGAGAGAGACTTGGTTCTTCCTCCCCTTCCCCTCCCCCCTTCCATGTGCAGCTCATCCAAAAGCTTAAGGAAGACAGCTTTACTTGGCATGGTGGTTAACTAGATCTGGGGTTCTTAATCTCTTTTGTGCCATGAACTTCTGTAGTTGTCCTACATACTCCTCAGAATGTTTTTAAATGATTGAAGGAAATGTTAAATTTCAGTTAGAGGTTAGTGAAAATAAAGAAAAAAAAACTCCATACAACCTCCTTCCAGAAAACATTCTGCTGATGAGTGTCCATACAGTCAAATAGCTTATTAATCAATAATCTTGTAACCCAGAGAAGATACTGCTTCCCTATTTTAGATCGTGGGAAGTAGGCAGTTTACTCACATTCCAAGCTGTTTCCCCCCTTGGAGTTGGTAAATATTTTTGGTACTCAAATTCTGAGGGTGAACTTTGTTGGAGCATTTTGCATTCTCAGTATGGCTCTAAATGGAATGTATAATCTTAATTTCCTTTTTTCATAAATAAGTGGGGCAAAGGCATTACAATGCCTTGTTCTTGTCGCTCCCTAATTATACAAATATGTCTCATAAATTAGAGGCTTTGGCACAGTTGGGGAAGGTTGTGTTTATCTGTTATCCATGGGAGTGCCCCTTAATGTCATCAGTGTTTTTTCCCCTTTCCTTACCATATAAGGACAGACGTTTTGCTTGGCTGCCGAGTCACTTGGGCTTTATACAGCAAGTTGGGTGAAACTCTTCTGGTGTAACTAACTACACAGAAAGTGACAAAACCCGACCTTTGGTCATCCTGTGCTCTTACCTTCTCACTCAAGTTAAGGGCTTTCTAGAAGGACTTCAGTCTTATTAGAGGGATAAATTCAGTTACAATACTATCTTTCTACCAGTACATTTTTATATTTGCCTATTACTAGGATTTTTTAAGTGAATGGTTTTTCCCCCTATTTTTAGTTGTTGTTCCTATCTTAAAACCTAGGTCTTGGTCAATTTTCTTCCTCTTTCCCTTACAGGATAGATCTGATTTGGAGTGACCTCTAGATATTTAGGGTGTTTTATATATTGAGCCACATGCCCACCCTTTAGCTCCTACCAGGGAGCTTTGGAGCAATGCCACAAGTGCCCAATGTTGGGCACACGATTTTTAATAACAGCTATAGTAGGATGCTAATCAATGCAGCTGCACCTTTTTCAAAGTCACTCATTACAAGGTGATACCCAATGAAACTTCTGAAATAAAAGAAACTTGTAGCTCTAAGTTAAAGACTTAAGCTGGCGCAATGAACACACACCAACATCCTATGCCAATGTTAGAAGGAAGTTAACCCATTAAACTAAAGGTGATTTACATGACTGGAAATCATTTGTTTGGGGTTGGGACGAAACACTTGACCTTGCTTTGCTTTCTCTGTTTAAATAACAGATAGGCACAGAACTAGGTGTTTTGCTGACAGAGATAATACTTAGATATTTCTAAAGTTCATTTTACCACAATACCTAAGTGAACCTCAGACTTTAGAAAAGCATCAGAAATAAGGTTTCTTGTCAGACTGTGACAGGTATAATAGGCTTTCAATAATGAGAAGTTAAATGCCAAAGTTCCAGCAGATTTGGAGGGGGGGGGGCAAGGAATGGAATGAGGGAGAAAGTATCCTTAAACAGTGGAATAAAAATGTGTGATCCATTTCATTAACATCACCGGACGGAAACTGGGTTTATGTCAATTAGGCAACCTCTGGGACCTGAGATAACTGTGGTGCCAGGCCTCTCCCAACTGAAGAGGTGTAACCTCTCTGTATTTTGCCCTCAGGGTGAGTTCTAACTTCATTCCCTTCCCCCAGTCCTAGGTCTGACCTTGTAATACCCTATACTTGCCTTGCTCTTATATTTTCCTCCTCTGTGTATCTAATCCCTAAGTTGCTTCACTGTTTGCTCAATACAAGGCTCCTACTTAGACTGCTTTATTTCTACCATTGTCCCCCAAACCAAAAGGCATTCATATCCCAAAGGATCCCTCCATTTGCTTCTTGGTTACAAGTGGGTCTGCTAAGTAAGATCGTAAGCTCCTTGAAGGCAGGGACTGTCTTTTGCCTCTTTTTGTATTGTCAGTGTTTAACAAAGTACCTGGCATATAGCGGGCGCTTAATAAATGTTTATTGAGTGATTGGTGCCTGGAGAGAACCTCTGGAATTAATGTTGACTATGGTAGAAATGCCTGGAAAAAACAAAGCCAGAAGTTCCTTCTTCAAGGCTACTTGGGTTTTTTGGGGTTTTTTTGGTTTTTTAATCAAAGTCCTTTTAATGTCTGTCTTACATTTAAATATGGAAACATACTGTACCTTGAGTCTGCTCTGTTTAATGCCTAGCATTTCTACTATTAAAGGTTAAGTAATTAGTTATCTAAATATTTTAGTTCAGGCTCTAATGGTCTGGCTAAAAGACCAGACTGTTAGTTCAGTATATAAGGATTCTACGTTCTCTTTACTAGGCACCATTGGACGATGCTAATAGGGGTCATCTTGAATTTTTTTGTCTTGGATTCAGGAAGCTATGAATTCAGATTCTCCTTCCAAAACCTACTACTTATAGGGGCATGAGCAAATCACTTAATAGCACTGAGCCTCATTTCCCTCATTTGTATCAAGGAGATAGATATTAATACCTACAGTGTCTTCCTTGTAGGGTTTTCCTAAGGCTCAAATTAGATAATGATTTAAAAGTACTTTGCAAGCTTTAAAGCATTATGTAAATGTCAGTTATTATTAGAAGATTCAGTGTCTTGTCCTGGATGGAGAAGGATGCCTAGAATAATACATTGGGGGTGGGGTGTGGGGGGAGATGGGAATTAGTTAATAACACTTATAAAAATAAATGTGAATAGTTTCTAAGTGCTGAACAGGGAGAAAGAATGTTTAGTGATTAAGGTAGGCTTCAAGCAAAGCTTCCTGGAAGAACTCACTTTAGCTAGATCTTTAAAGAAAAGTAAAGTTGTTGGGAGGACCTATCTGCAAGGACAATAGTATGTGCCAAGACCCACATACAGAGGGGAGTAAGTAACAAATAAAAGACACTCATCAAGTGTTCCAGGTAATAAAGCTAGTGTCTGGAATGTCACCCCCTGGATCTCTTACATCAGTTTAATGTAAATCATCTTCCTACAGCAAATAAAAGAGGCTTCCTCTCCTATACTTTGCCCTTGGCTCAAAGCTTTTGGTGACTGCAACTAGGATTGAAAATCCTTGTTGACACTTTGCTTTTAACTTGCTATAGGGCTTTTAACTAAGATATTGACCTCCTGCAGTACAAGGAGATTTGAGGGCCAGAGTGCACAGCTGAACTATAAAGAGTTCAATTTTAAAAGAGACAATTACCAATCTTAAGGAATTTGTTCTCTCTGGCTCCCCCCTTATGCCCTAAAAAAAGAACTGAAGTAAAACCAGGGTCTTTTATCCACTATTGGGTTCACAGTTCTATTTTAAACTACTCTACTCCTTTTGACCTATGTTGTATAGAGATCATTTGTTAGTTTTTTGGTGTCTTCATTTCTTTGGGGTTTTTTTTTTTTTTGCAAACTCCTTCTCCATCATCCAAAAATGACTGTATGGAACATTTGTGTTTTAAGTTAATTTTAAATTGTCTAGAGATTTTTAAAGATTTTCTCCCCCCAACTTTGAATAATTGGAAACACCTTGAGGTTCAGCAGAACTGGGGCAGAGAATCCTAATTGTAACCATATTCCCTTATGAGAGTCTAACATCATTTTTGACATCTATTTGTTTGTTTGTTTATTTATTTATTTATTTATTTATTTATTTATTTATTTGGTGGGGCAATGAGGGTTAAGTGACTTGCCATGGGTCACACAGCTAGTAAGTGTTAAGTGTCTGAGTCTGGATTTGAACTCAGGTCCTCCTGAATCCAGGGTCAGTGCTTTATCTACTGCACCACCCAGCTGTCCCTAACATCACTTTTAGAATACATATATTTTATTTTTTACCCAATTACATGTTAAAATAATCTTTAACATTTTTTTAAAGTTTTGAGCTCCAAATTCTATACCTCTTTGCCCCCCTCCCTGATATAGTAAGCAATCCAATATAGTTTATGCATCTACCATAACATATATTTTTTTGGTTTTGGTTTTTTTTTTTTTTAGTGAGGCAATTGGGGTTAAGTGACTTGCCCAGGGTCACACAGCTAGTAAGTGTTAAGTGTCTGAGGCCGGATTTGAACTCAGGTACTCCTGAATCCAGGGCCAGTGCTCTATCCACTGCGCCACCTAGCTGCCCCATAACATATATTTTTAAATTTTTTTCTTTTTTTTTTTTTTTTGTGGGGCAGTGAGGGTTAAGTGACTTGCCCAGAGTCACACAGCTAGTAAGTGTCAAGTGTCAGAGGCTGGATTGGAACCCAGGTCCTCCTGAATCCAGGGCCCTTACTTTATCCACTGCACAACCCAGCTGCTCCTAGTCTTAATCTTTGTGTCATGAATGTCTTTGACAGTTGGTGAAGCCTATGGACCTTATCTTAGAATAGTTATTGTATTTCATTGTATGAAATAAAATACAGTTATCAAAATCATTTTTTAAAATGCACAGACTCTGGGTTATGTCCTTTTGATCTAGTCCAACCCCTTTGTTTTATAGCAAGTAGCAGCACAGTGTCTTTGCACATAGTAAGCACTTAGTAAATTGCTTGTTGATCGATTCATAGATGCTAGTCAAGAAAACAGCTCCTTATACAAAGATGAATTCAAATTTTTCAAAATGTCCTGTGATTTTTAAAATAAGAATTCATGCTCCCAAATCCCACATCACCTCATAAGATACAGTATATGTAAAACAGATACACTAGGGAAATGCTTTGATTTCCATTTCTTCTGGTTCATGAATATTAAAATAGCCACAAACCAAAACATTCACCCCCCAGCTAAATGCCTGAATTTCAGAATCCTAGACAGCAATAGTTTAAGTGCCAGGAAAGCTACATTTTATATCTGAGATATAATACAGAAAAACATAGTATTTGAGAAAATTACTTTCTCCTTAGTCGTCCTTTGAAACTTTACTGGCATTTTTCCAAAACAGCCTTTACTTGCAAGTACTTTTCTATGAGCTTTTAGGAAAAACTGATTGTTTCAGTGATCCAAAAAGTTTATAAAATATAGTTCTGCCCATGCCAAATCCTTCTCTCTCCAAAGTGAATCTCTTCAGTCAAATGAAAGCTGATCAATTCATGTTGATTTACATTTTTATAACATATGATATTGAACACCAATCGGGCTTAAGTGACTTGCCTAGAGTCCCATAGCTAGTACTGTTCAAGTGTCTTTGAGTCTAGATTTGAACTCGAGTCCTCCTGACTCCGGGACCAGTGCTCTATCCACTGCACTACCTAGCTGCACCCACATTAACTTCTCCTAAGCTTTATAGAAAAGCATTCTGTTGATGCTGGGAAGGAGTGTCTTGTAGTAGAATACTGAAGACCTGTATTAAAAACCCAGCCCTTTATAGTTTGCTACTTGCTAGCTGTTTGACCACTTAAACATTGCAGCTCCAGAGCTAAGAGGGAATTTTCAGAGGCCTTCTGGACCAGCGGTTTTTAACCTTTTTTGTGTCATTGCATCCCTTAGGCAGTCTGAAATCTATGGATGCTTTCTCATAATGTTTTTTAAGTGCTTAAAATGAAATGTAGCATTTAAAAGGAAACTAATTTTATTGGAATTTGAGTTCCCAGACCCAAAGTTTAAGAACCTGATCTAATACAATTCTAGAATTTTTTTTTTTTTGAAACTGAGTTTTGCGAAGCAGCCAGCCACTCTTGGCATGATTTCCCTCTCAATAGGCAAGGAAGATTTGACTGGCTCTGTCTCTTTTCCTTAGGCACCCTGGTGGACCATCCTCTCTTGTCCACTTCCTGGGGGTTAACCAAATGGGTGCCAGGCTTAGTAGCCTTTCTGCAGCTCAGAATTCCCAAGCTCTTGTGACACGCACCCCTCCCCCAGCCTCTGTCTCCCCAGTAGCAGGGAGTATAGGAATGCAACATGATGCCCAGCAAACTCCCCTCATTTTGCAAGTGAAAAGAGGGCCCAGGTAGGTTATATGACTTACCCAAAGTCTCAAAGGTAGCATTTAAACCCAGGTCCAGTAACTTGAAAGAGCTAGTGTTCTTTCCACCTGACTATTCTTTTCTTTTTTTAAATTTTGGTGAGGCAATTGGGGTTAAGTGACTTGCCCAGGGTCACACAGCTAGTGTTAAGTGTCTTGAGGCCGGATCTGAATCCAGGGCCAGTGCTCTACACTGCGCCACCTAGCTGCCCCCAGACTATACTTTTCTTTATCCCTAAAATCAGGCATTGGACTAGATCTCCCCTGTGGTCCTAAATCCTATGATCTTATGCCTAGTCATTTCAAAAGGTATGTGCTTGCCAGAACCTGAGGAGAGTTAAAGATGTAATTTATAAGACACGAGTGTCTTATTTGCCTTTTTTTCTTACTAAACTTGTTCTTGGTTCAAAGAATAATTTTCTTTTTAAAAAAGCAGTTAGCTTCCTAGATTTTGGTTGCCTGGAGTTGGGTAGCATAGCTATTTGCATTTGAATATAAAGATTAATTCCGGTCCTTGAAAAGGTAACAGCTCTTTTTCCAGAGGCTAACCAGGAGAAGGGAGGATTGTCACTCCTAGGTGCTATTCCTGATGTTTTATAGGTTTAAATCTGGGTAAGTTATTTTTCCTCTTTCCAGATAGTGAAATAGGGAGATAGGTTAGTTTTGGTAGCAGTGACATCATGAATTTGAGCTCTTTGAATGGAAGTAGCCAAGAACTTGTGTTTCTTAATTATATCCTTCTACCCCCAACTAGTTTACCAAACTCCTCTTTTATTTTAAATTAGCCTAGTTAGATGTAAATGAGGCAATGGGCATTTAATTAAAATTACATTTCTAGGTTTAGGCATACACTCATCTTGTACCTCATTTTAGTTATAAATACATTCTAGAAACCTAATAGTTATTTACTGAAGTTAACAAGAGTTTGTAATGTTGCTAAATATCAACCACTTGGTTAGCTTACAAATTCAGTTCTAAAATTAGTTTCAATGTAGATCGTCTTTTAAATGTTTTCTCCACCTTTGTAGCAGTACATTTCATTCTCTTCTTCCCCCGCCTAGGCTGAAGCTGATGTAGCTTCTTTGAACAGACGTATCCAACTGGTTGAGGAAGAGTTGGACAGAGCTCAGGAGCGGCTGGCAACTGCCCTGCAGAAATTGGAGGAGGCTGAAAAGGCAGCAGATGAGAGTGAGAGGTAGGAACATCTAATGTTAACATCTAAGGTGCTTTTACCACAAGCTCTAATAGGGCAGCATGGTCTGGGTATTGATTAGGTAGGGGATAGATGGAGAATTGTCTTTTAAATTGGGTCATCTTTAGATTCCAGCTATAGTTACTGCCCCTCAGTGGGATTACTTAACTTACATTTCTACATAAATTTCAAGGTTATTTCTCATTCTTTGGGTTCCTAAAGTGATCACACACACACATATATACATATATGCATATATGTATGAATATGAAATTTGTCTTTATATATTACATATTTGTTATGTATTTATGTATTTTAAATTTTTTATTTAATTTTTCTCCAAAGGAGGGGGTGACATTTCATAGTTTTAGCTCTTGAATAGCTATGCTAATGTCTGAGAAGAAACAAAGATGAAATAGCCATTCTTTTAGGGATTGTATATCATTTTATTTGGGTCTTTAGAAAACAGAGATGAATTAGTAGAATTCTTTTATTTTATAAGGGCTCCAGGATGCAAAATAACTTACCTGAGGTAAAACCGAAACCTGAAAGAACGCTGGGGTTTTTTTTCCCAGTTTTTTGTATACTAGGACTCAGAAACTCTAGGTTCAAGTCCTGACTCCAACATATACTGACTGCGTGACCCTAGACCACTGACTGTAACTTTCTCCGTGTCCTCAGGCAATTTTGCAAAATTATAAATTGTAGAATAGGTGCTAATCTCTACACAGATGAAATTACTAGTCAGATCAAACATTTTAAAAGGATCTCCTACTTTAGTATGGCTTATGATGACATCGATTTGTATATACTGTAAGTCACATAAACAACTACATGGAGCAAACACCTGTTGTATACATAGTATATAAAAACTAGTGTTTGTCTTCTCTTTTTACACCATTATAAAGAGGTTCTGCTGCATAGTGATCTACCTAGTAGAATGACTTTGTTTGTTTTTCAGGGCAGTGACTTGCCCAGGGTCACACAGCTAGTAAGTGTCAAGTGCGTGAGATTGGACTTGAACTCAGGTCCTCCTGAATCCAGGGCTGTTGCTTTATCCACTGCACCACCTAGCTCTGCCCCCCCCCCCCAGCATACATTTAAGAAGCAAAACATACCTTCCCATAATTTTCCTGTATAGTTTGGATTTAGGCATGGTGGCCCTGAAACATTAATTCTAATTTACTATGAGATGCTTGGCCAATTTGGTCTCTCCACCTAAAGTGTAAGATTTTAATTCACAGTGAACTAAAAGCATTTTGTATCATTTTTCTGTTTTTTCCTTTATTTTTCCTGTCATCCTTCTTCCCATACCTGAGTTCCCCAAACTCCCAACAGCTTTTAAGTCCTAGAAAGTCATGCTTCATAGTTTGGGAAGGAAGATAGTAGTCCAGAACTCTGCTTTAGACTACTAGTTATTATACTAAGCATAACAAATCTAAATTTGGGGTTTCCTTGCTTGTCTTTTCTCTTAGAGGAATGAAGGTCATTGAAAGCAGAGCCCAAAAGGATGAGGAGAAAATGGAAATTCAGGAGATTCAGCTGAAAGAAGCTAAGCACATTGCTGAGGATGCCGACCGCAAGTATGAAGAGGTCAGTGTCCATTGGGACAGATTGCAGGATTGATGCTCCTTAATCTCCTAACTATGGCCTCCAAACTTCCTGACAATGACAAAGAGCCTTGAAATAGTCAGGGAACTGGTTTGCTTCTCTTGAAGGAATGACATGAGAACACCATCCCTTGGAACTCTTGAAAAGCCCAAATCATTTGTTCCACATCAATGTCTGGTGATTTTTTTTTTCATCCTACTAGGTGATCAGGAAATTTTTTAGCCCTTCTTAAAAAAAACTCCACCCTGTGTATTATCTGAGAAATCTTTCTTTGCTCTAAAGAAAAACATTTTGGGAATCCTAAGTCCTATGGAAGAAATCACCTTGATGGAAGGACTGAGGACAGCAACTTCTCTCCCAAGTCATCTGTGCCTTGACCAAAGTCTAGTCATAAAACAGCATGAAGATCCTGTGGGCAGATGACAACCAGACGATCCCTTTGTGACCTATCCTCCTCTCTCCTCCACAACCCCCAATTCCTTAATGTACAAATTTAGCCTACTTACACGATAAAGCTTTATTGTCAAAAAACGATGAGACATTTATAATGTGGATTCAGATGTATGGGCCAAATCATGTCCCATAAAAGATAAGCACATACAATTAAAAAGCCCAAGTTAGTCAACATTTTGAAAAGCGATTCTACTTGGCATTTACCTTATTTAAAAATTGCTTGCTGTTGTTATCATGAAGAATCTGAACAGTGAGCCTAATTTTTCTGTTCAACACCAGTTCCCAGAGTACATTACTTGGCTATTTCTATTCCCTTCAAAGTATCACCTGTCTTTTAGATTCCTATCTTCCAGCACACAGAGATGTGACTTCTTAATTACCTTGTACATTAAGGTATCCAAATGATCCCTCTTGTTATCTTCTCTTCATTCTTGACCGGCTCTGGAAAGCCAAGAAACAAAGCCCTTTGCGACGAGCATATTATGTATAGCTGAGAATTGTGTGTGGCTCTCTTTAGGTGTGTTCAACATTTTTGTCTCCTAGACAAAACTCTTTCATCCTTTACATGGTAATTTGTTGAAAATGCTTAGCTTATAGCTTCCCTACTGTCTGTTTCAGTATTCTGAATTTGGTGTCCCTCTTGCCCATCCTATATTGCACTGTCTGCTTTTTAATTACCCAAGTTTCACCCGTGCCAGACACTTCAAATTCTAGAGCATTTAATCATAAGAAATAGTTCTATGCTCCTGAAAGCAGAAAGAAGCCTCTGGTGGCTTTCTTTTTCATCAGGAATGCCAGGTGGAGATTCATTGCTTCTTTCTGAATGAATTATCCTTGACCTCCACTCATTATGAAACACAGGGCATTAGGGGCATAAGAGAATCCCAAACCTCTGCTACCTGGTTTTGTCTATAGTCTGATGTATGTGTGGGTGTGGGTGTTGGGTTTGTCTTGCCACAGGTGGCCCGGAAACTGGTCATCATTGAGAGCGACCTGGAGCGTGCAGAAGAGCGTGCCGAGCTCTCAGAAGGGTAAGTGACCCCAGTGCCACCAGGATATGTGTGGGGTGCTGCCCAGCAGTGACTAAACAGCATGACCTACTGGCAGCTACACGTTTACTTATTTTCAGCTCGAAGCTCCCTGTTTGCTCATTTGACTGGGATGAACCATGAGCGTGGAACCCAGGAGGACATGTGTGTGGGGTGTCTGTGTGACTGCATAGATCACTGCATGCATTTACTTGCACACTGATTTTGTGAATGGCCTTGTGCATTTCATGTGTCCACTAACAGCCAAGTCCGACAGCTGGAAGAACAATTAAGAATTATGGATCAGACTTTGAAAGCATTAATGGCTGCAGAGGATAAGGTACTGACGGCTATTGTATGGTTCTTAGGTTTAACTGCCACCCAACAATCTTTCAGCTTCCATCGCCTACTGGTTCATTTGGTAGTAATGACTGCACTTCCACTACACCCTTTGCTGTCTCTCATATCTTGCTTTAAAGTGCTTTCTTTTTGGTCCTTTTTTGATTCTTTATTTTCCTTCATAAACAATCTTTGGTGCAGCATAAAAGAAGCCGAGTCCTCACACTTAAAAGCTATTTTAATTATTTCACACTAAGCCCCACCTTGCTTTTGTTGCCAGCATGGGGGTCAATGAATGACTTTGAAGAATTTGAGCATTTTATTTTGTGATGGTTTCGGCTACTTTAAGGCTGCTCTTTGTCTCTAGAACTCAATTTTCATTATTCTCCATCTCTCTCCTTTTTTCCTCCCTCTATCCTTTCTTTGGCTTGATTTGATCTGCCCTCCCCACCCTTCCTGCCTCTGTTCCGAAATAATAGCAAATGTGCCGAGCTTGAAGAAGAATTGAAAACTGTGACGAACAACCTGAAGTCACTGGAGGCTCAGGCTGAGAAGGTAGGCCAGAAGCATGATGTGGGGGGAAAGCATTTTTTAAAAACAGCCAAACAACAGCCCCACATTTCTCTTTATAATGTCCCCAACCATTCAGCAGGTGTTTTAGGAAATAGTGAAATTCTGAATCTACCACTAAGGGGACTATAAGAAACTTGATTCTTCTTTCTGATGAAAATATGATGTTAGGTTTGTGAGTTATATTCAGTGATGAATTTTTTTAAAGTTCCACGTAGTTAAACGATCAGTTGCTGGTTTTCCATGTAAACAGCAATTCAAGGAAAGCTTTACTGCAGTCTGCTATTAGTATCTGAAGTTCAATTTTACATATATCTGAGTGATAACAGCTTTGAAGAAGGGGAGGGGTTTGATTCTACGTATGGGGAAAACACACGTCCGTAGTGAACTTTGGCCTGACATATGGAATAATCTTTCGAATTACAGTATTCACAAAAGGAAGACAAATATGAAGAGGAAATCAAGGTCCTTTCCGACAAACTGAAAGAGGTAAAAATAATAGGAATAAAATTTATTTCCTGAGCTTTAAATGGAGATGTGCGGGCATCAAATATTCATTTTAAGGTTATAAGGCCCCAAAGCATGTGCTAATGAGCTAGTGCTCATCTTTATTCATGTTCATAGGGCACCCATAGGAGTTCCTGTGCTATCCTGCCATCAGTGAACAGCCCTGACTGTACATGATACTAACAGCTTATTCCCAACATTATGGTGCTTGAGGTTCATATTCTAGTTGTCCCCATGTTTGCAAATACATGAAAGTTAAGCTTTGTTAACTTACACAAACTAAATCATTCTAGGCTGAGACACGGGCTGAATTTGCTGAGAGGTCAGTAACCAAATTGGAAAAGAGCATTGATGACCTAGAAGGTAAGACTTTTTTAGGGTTTTTTACTTCATGCTTGAGTGTAAAGTGGCCAGGGTGGGAGGGGGCACGGGTTGTTCATCTTTTCGGCTGAAAGTTGACCTGGTAAAAATTTCTTTTTCAACCCAAATTTATTAACCTTAATTCATTGTTTAGGTGGGCAGTTATTTTGCTCTTGCTATTCTTTTCCTCCTGATATTTTCAGACTGTTACCTTTAAACTTTTAGATCTGCTTACTTTGAGGTCATTTAGAACTGTTTGGTCTCTGTGTGTGGAAAGTTGATGCTGAGATCTGAAAGATGATGGGTCACCTTTAGATCTGTTACATACATTAGTGTGTGCATAAGTTTGTGTGTATGTATGTGGACAGGAGAGGAAAAGAGGGGGAAGACACTGGTCGTGGGGCTAGGGAAGATAAAGGCAGGCATTTGAAACAGAGGATAAGGCAGATAGCAGGAAGCATAGCAAGGCACTTAAGCAGAAAAAGTGACAATTGCAAAATGATCTAGTCCCAAACTTTAAAGAAGCTTCATCTAGGCAAAAGGTAGACTGAAAGTTTGAGTCACCAAAGAGTACACTGCTATAAAATGAATGAGCAGGAATGATGCCCATTGGGTTTGTTTTTTGTTTGGTTGGGGTTTTTTTGTTTTGTTTTGTTTTCATTGGGTTTGGACAGACAGCAGAATGGGTAGAGAGATGGGTAGCTTACAATGATACTTCAAGAAATCCATTACCACCACCACCCCCATGACCCTAGTTCAGTCAGGAAGTTGGTGATTTTAAGGTAGGGCAAGATAATGATGACAGCCTGTAATTACAAAGAGTTCCTCCTAGCTTTGGCCTTGGAAATCTCTCTACTAGTGTTTCTGGCTACAGATTGGCAGCTGTTACAGCTCTATAAAAGAATGTTCCATGATCCACCTGGTATATTTTTTTCTTTTGCTTTTGTTTAAGTTTTCATATGGCTTGCTGACACCATATGTGATTATGATTTATCACTCAAGCCATTCTCATTCCATTTTCTAATGGTTATTTGTTGTTATTTGTTGTTTTTATTTTAAATCCTCCTACTTCCGGCTACCTGCTGCCACTACTTCCTTCATGCATTGCCCTTTTCTTGCTGCTGTTTCTGGATGGTCTCCATGCTACTCCTTCACCCTCCATCTGGTCACCTTCCACCTTCCACGCCCTTGTATATGCCCTCCACTTCATGGTCATAGATGAGCTGTATGCTCAGAAGCTGAAGTACAAAGCAATCAGTGAAGAGCTGGACCACGCTCTCAACGACATGACTTCAATGTAAATTACCTTCCCTGCCTGCCTGCTTCTGTGAACTTCTGTTGGTGAAAAAATTCACTGCTAGTCCCCTTTCCCCTTTGCTATGATCTCCACAAATCCCCGTTTCATCTGCAAGCCTCGAATTATTTTGCTTTAACTGCTTGTTGCTTCTGTTTGTTTAGGTATCACCCTTATGTTTACATAAATTTAGAAGTCCAATATCAGTAGCATTGTTTAAAGGCAAAGGTAAATTTAATTAGGTCTTTCATAGGGCATTTTCTTCCAGTTATGGGTTTTACTTTAAGAATTTTAACCTTGCTTTTTGCTTCTCAGCAACAAACTGTTACCATCTTTTAAAAGTGAGGTACAACGAGGTTTATCTCAAAAATTGAACTATGAAAAAAATTCTTTTTATGGGTGATTTACCCAGAATAGAAGAAAAATAAAAAGTGTACTAAGAGCTGCATTAAACAAGATAATACTTTTTTTTTTAGAATGATGACACATTAGGGGAAAAAGGAGGAAAATTATTAACAGTGGGGTCATAGGAATTAGAGCTAGGAAGCAGCCTTAGCCATAATTTATTTTAAAGCCCTTCATTTTACAGATGGATGAATTGAGGCCAAGAAATGGGCAGTGACTTGCCTAAGGTCACACATGTAATCAAGTAACTCAGTCAGGATTCCAAGCAAGGTCCTCTAACTTTAAATCTAGTTCTCTTTCCACTCTACTGCATTTCATGAGATGCTATTAACTCACAAATTGATTTGATTCTTTGTATACTGAGATTTACAGTTATAACTTGATCCTCTTGGTCTGATAGAACTGAAGTTTCCAAGTTGAATCATGTTTTTTAAAAGGTTGAAATCACCTCCATTACATTAATGTATCAAAATTACCACCCTTCAAAGAGGAAGAGGAAACAACAGAGACTACCGTTTAAATCCTGAATTTAGTGACCCAGTTTTTATATTACTTTTCAGTGTTGGTCAAGACCCCACCATCAACATGTATAGCCTTCTAAAAGGCATTTGTGTGCAGTGAAAAGAATAATGGGACTTATAATCAAAATAAATAGGTTCTGGGCCTAGCTCTGCCACCAACTGGTGGCACCATGTCATTAGACAGGTCACTTCACTTTTCTTGGCTTGGTTAAAGGGTTGGGCTAGAGAGAGACCCCTGATGCTCTCACATTCTTGTTTTGTTGCTTTGGTTTGGTTTTGCATGGAGCAATGAGGGTCAAGTGACTTGCCCAGGGTCACACAGCTAGTAAGTGTCATGTGTCTGAGGCCAGATTTGAACTCAGGTCCTCCTGAATCCAGGGCCAGTGCTTTATCCACTGCACCACCTAGCTGCCCCGTGCTCTCACATTCTAAGAGCCTATTTTGTCTCATGAAAGGGGAGACAGCAAGATATAGTGACAAAGGTCTAGATTCAAACCACTGCTTATTAGCTAGTTATATGACATTAAGAATATCAGTAACATCTCTAAGTCTCCGTTTCCTCCTGTAAAATGAAGGTGGTTGATTTCTTAAGGACCCTTTTAGCTTTGACATTCTATGATTCAATGAATGACCTAGATATTACCGAACCAATTTACACATTATGGCAGCATCAAATTCAAGCCTTCAAGGAAGGGTTTGTCATTCTAAGAATATCCTGTTCTATGACCTTCCCTCCCATATCCCATTCAGAAAACATGGTTGACTTCAAGTGTGTACTTCAGTTTTTGACTTTCATGTTTATAGAACTTTCACATTCAAGGAAGAGTTAAAGACTTTATTATTGATTTGGAAGACTGAAACCAATTGATCAACTCTCTGAACATCTGTAAAATGAAGGGGTTGGATTAGATAAATCTCTCCCAACTCCAATCAATCAACAAACACTCATCAAGAACATAATATATGCCAGGCACTAGGCTAAAGCTCTAATATTCTGTGATCCTGAGAAGAACAAAAGCCTTGTAGCAATTAGTAAATAATCTGTACGGTGGCCATTTATCTTAAGACTCATTTTGATAGTCCTAAGTATGTTATCTTTGGAGATTTAACAATCGAACGATCAGCAGGCTCCCTAGAATGGCTTTGAATCTGTGCTAGAACGCTACTGCTGTAAATTCTGCCAAACGTGTGGCTGGCATTGCATGCTGAGTTCTGTCATGTTGTTATTGCTATTTTTTTGGTTGTTTTCTTTTTTTCCATTGTGCCACTTTTCTTTCCCCCCTCCCGCCTTTTTATCTTCATGCAGATAAATTTCTTTGCTTCACCTCTTTCAAGACTCCTTCATCAAGCTGGATGTGTTCCACCTGTCTGAGCTCTGCAGTTTTTCTCAGGTTTATTGTCGTGTCCTCCAGCTGACCTTGACTCTGTCTTCCTTTAGCATCCTGCCTCAGGGCAAGGCTCTGGCTGTGCCTTCTATTGTACAGAAGTTCTTTCTCTCATGTAAAATAAACACCCCCGTGTGTAAGCTGTATCTGTTTTGCTATTCCTTTTGCACCTCCTGTTTATTGGCTGAGCAGCAGTCTGAACACTGAATAAAACTGGAAATCAGCTTCATGCCACGAGGGACTGATTTGGGGGGGACTCCGAATTTTCCTCCTCTCAGTATTGGACAGAAATGTTAGTAGTCCTTTTGGAACACATAAATACTTAAATTAGCCTACAGACCTTAGTTCATGTTGTGAGAGCTAGATTGTCCTACTGTTAAAATCTCAGTCTCTTTTCATTTAATCTAAGTATTTGTGACTATGATTCTCTAATGAAAGATCTGTTTCCATCAACCATCAAGCATTTTTAAAGTACCTACTATGTGCCAGACACTTTGCAGTTTGGTATTCATTCCAAATGTTAGGAACCCATGTTTGACCTGAATAAATAGAATTTCAAAGGAATATGTGTTCCAAAATGAGAGGCTGAGTATTCTTGCACTACAGGAAGAGTTGAAGCCATTTATTTAAAATGTATTCATCATGCCCAGTTGCCTTTCTTCATTTGATCCTGAAAATGTCCTCTTGAGTTTTCTGAATAATGTGATACTGAGTCAGAAGTGAAAATCCACGATGATACTTCATGTATTTAGGTAGAAAGGCTCCACATTTCCTATTATTGAGTTGAGATGTCTTTGTCTTTTTTAAGGTATGACCATTAAAAGTTGATTTTGTTTTTCCTACTTAAAATTGTGGTAAGGGGTGGAGATGAGGAGGACATTAGATATCACAATCTCAAGAGCAGCTACTTTTTTTAAATCTTAAAAGGTAGGAAACAATTTGAAATTTTCTCTTTTTTTCTGACACTTTCCCACCATCAACAAGCTGGCTGTGTCTCTCCCTTTGTTTTTTAAGTCCCAAGCTGTTTTGTACATATTAGATTTTTTTCACTGATCCAAAATAGTAGATATGCTGCTCTTTCTTGGGTTAAGAATTTGTCTCCCAGTTGCCCCTTGCTCATGGGATGAGCCTCTCCATATTTAGAGGGGCTATTCTTTGGACAGTAGTCATGGTCTGTTCCTGGGGCCATATTTGAAACCTTTCCCATCTGTTAGAACTGACCAGAGCTTGTTCTCCACTGATTCAGCCTAAGAGAACATAATCACCTCCCTGCACTGATGAGGTATTGAAAGGAAGAAATTTATGGATGTTGCTATAATCTATTAATAAAAAAATAACTCCAGAAATAGTGTCAGCTGCCCTTTAGCCTGCAGAAAGGATATAAAATTATATCTATATGTAGACATAGATATATATGGCCTGTGGATTAAGGTATGTCTTTGGGATGTTTTGTTTTGTTTTTCTTCAATGGTATTAAAAGTTTCTTTTATCTGGAATCCGGGCAAATTCTCCCTCCAGAAAATAAATTTTATGGTTTGAGTTAATGTTTTGCTTTGTTTGTCCCCTAAAGGTTTATGGCTCTTCTTCTGACCAGAGGCCCTTCCTTTCTCATTTTAATTTTTAAAAAAGTGATAAAAGTATACCCCTTGGGGTGTCCTGCATTAAACAGAATGGTTCCTGCTCTAGTTAATGTCCAGATAATCCCCAAATACTTTCCAATATTTAAAGCTACACTTGAGGTGCATCTATTTTTGGAAGACTTTCCAAGACTTGAAAGTGTTCTTTAATAGCAATTATCAGAGGAAAGGAGGGGAGAGACTAAAAGATTGGAAAGGTAGCCCAAGATAGAACCAGGTATATAACGTAAGACTTGGTAGAAGGGGGAGCAGAAGAAGAATGATGTAATATATGAAGCTATTTGGCAAATAGGACCAAATCACAGCTCCTGTTTATACATAGGTCCTCATAGACCTCTTAGAATAAACTTGGCACTGCCCCTAAAGGTACCAAAGGCAAACTAGGTTTTGGTTGGCAGGCAAGTTGGCATCAGGTTGATAACTATTCCCAAACACCTCCTTGAAAACTGGGAGAAGGCTGTTTTCTGTTATAGAATATGATCTTCCTATGGTCTTGTTAACAAATATATCATTTGATTCCTAGGCAGGTACCACTCAGGCAATCACTCTTCCACTGGAATTCAGAAGTTAGGAGAAGGTTCAGAGATATCAGGAGTGTATTATACAACCAACTCACAAGCGCATGCACACTCGAACGAACACACACACACACACACACAGGTCAATAAAGGTCTAACCCACTTACTTGCTGTTACTACCATTATGTAACTACCACAAGGTGGTGGTCACTTTAAACATAAAAAATTCATTTTCCTCCCCTCCCAACATAGATTTCATAGATTACATGGACCATTATTGAAAAATGTGCATGTTGGGGCAGCTAGATGGCAGTGGTCCTGGATTCAGGAGGACCTGAGTTCAAATCCGGCCTCAGACACTTGAAGCTTACTAGCTGTGTGACCCAAGGCAAGTCACTTAACCCTCATCACCCTGGCGCCCCCCCCCCAAAAAAAGAAAGGAAATTAAAATGTGCATGCCCATTAGACTTTAGGGGGGGAGGTTGTTGTTTGTTTGTTTGTTTGTTTGTTTGTTTTTGTAAGTGATCATTTTCCCTGATTGGCAGGACTTCCATTTATTTATTTTGCATGGGGCAATGAGGGCTAAGTGACTTGCCCAAGGTCACACAGCAAATAAGTTTTTGAACTCAGGTCCTCCTGAATCCAGGGCAGGTGCTTTATTCACTGCACCACCTAGCTGCCCCTGCCATCTTTTTAAAGATTATGTAGGATATCTGCTCCTTGGCTGTCACCTTCAAACTTTTCCTTTGTTAAAAATAGGTTCATTAATCAACTTTTCCTGGGCTGAGTACAATCACTTTACCATTTTGGTGTATATTCTCATACATGCTGATGGTCTTCGTAATGTCATGTCATACTTCAATTCTAGCAGCTATTATTTTATTATTTATTTTATTAATTATAACAAATATTAATTATGTATTTAAAATATTGTTATTAATAAGTGCATTTATATAGCATTTTAAGATTTGCAAAGTGCTATACATATAATCCTCATAACAACTCTATGAGGCACGTGAGGCACATTTTATATTATTAGTCACATTTTACAGATTAGGTAACTGAGGCACAGAGAGGTCAAGTGATTTGCCCACAGTCACATAGCTAGTAAGCATCTGAGGCAGGATTTTAACTCAGACCTTCCTGCTTCCAAGTCCATCACTCTTACCCACTGTGCCACCTAGCTGCTTGTAGCACTGGCAGCAGGTATATTATGTTGCAGTATAAAACTTTATTTCACCACCATCTGTTCAGGTGTTGCAGAGCAAATGTCATTGAGATATTGGTAATTGTCCACTGTCCATACATATTTGACAATGTATCAATTAGCCAATGAATATGAAGCCCATGTTTAGGATAGAAATGTTTTTGATTCTGGTCTGATGTTAGTATAAAATGTCTTCTACCTTCCAACTTCCAACAGTAACATACCCAAACCTCCCTCCCCTCATTTTTTTTCTTTTTTTTTTAAAGTGAGGCAATTGGGATTAAGTGACTTGCCCAGGGTCACACAGCTAATAAGTGTTAAGTGTCTGAGGCCGGATTTGAACTCAGGTACTCCTGACTCCAGGGCCGGTGCTCTATCCACTGCGCCACCTAGCTGCCCCCCCATTTAAAAAAAAATTTCTCTTAGTGTTAAATAGAACTCCTTCAACATATATCCTCTAAAAAAGGCATCATGACATACCAAAATACAATGAGTGGAAGGGAACCAGAGAATCAGAAGGGTAAAGGAAGGGTGATAAAACTTAGTTGTCTTCTTTCTGCCTGTTCTGAAGATATTGATGCTGTGGGCAATTAACATTCCTAAGTTGTTCCCTAAAACCAGTTAGTTTATCCTCACAATCCCAATATAGGGGGACAGATATCAAGGACTTGAGGTAGTTAACATATGACATAAATATTAAATTTGGTGGTTGTTTGCCACAGTTATTTATAATCTCCCTTTCATTTAGCTCTAGACTTAAAACTCAACACACACACACACACACACACACACACACACCATAGTGGGGAGAGGAGGGAAAATTGGAACAGATTTATCTGGAATTTCACTTGTCTATCTTATATTGGAAAAGAAATTTCCATTTTTAAATGAAACAATTGAGAATAATTTGTCATTCCAACCTCTTGTCAATGTTTTTACATCCTCAGTGTGGCATGGTAAGATCTGATATTGGAATCCTGCAGCCTCCCACATCCTCCTTAATCCTCATAATGGAATTACATGACATTTCCCAAGAGCCTTAGTTGAGGGCACTCAAGACTAACCCTTTAAAACTGCTCTGAATTCATGCAGAGGGGGCTGGATTTGAATTGCTAGGATGTAGGTTCCAAACCTCACTCTGCCTCTTCCTATTATGTGTATGAATTGGGTAAGACCTGTAATCTCTTCAAGGCTTCAGTTTCCTCACATGTAAAATAAAAAGGTGGAATAGATGACCTCTCTAAGGTTCCTTCCAGCTCTAATATTCTGTAATTCTGAGATCTTTGGGGAAGAAATCTATTTGCAGTCACTTTCCTGCAGTAGGAGATGGCACTAGTGGTGATTTATCATTATTTCAGCTAACAAGGGCTGCATTCTTCCACCTCCTCTATTTCTCAACCACAATGTTTACATCATATCTCCTTTTAGTAGAAAAAGGTGAGTCGTGTGGGTTGTTTTTGTTTATATTTGCTGGTTTTCTTTTGAAGAAAAAAGCAAACACTCGAATTCTTTTATTTCCTGAATGGAGAGTCTGTCCTATGGGCTTGGAGGGGGTGGAGGGTCAATGTAGGTAATGAGGGAAAGGGTAAGTATTGCACTATAAAGTGGACAGGTCCTCACAAAACATTATGGGTAGAAATGATCAACTAGATTTTCCTGTTCTGTTGCTAGACTTATGGCTGATGAGCATAGTCCCCATGCCTACTTTGGTGCTGAACCTGTTTTCAGCAGCTATATATGATTTTTATCTTGTGTAGTAAGACAAAGTGTATGAGTGTTCATCCTTTGTATGCGTGGTCATTCTTTTTCCTCCTGGTATCCTGTTCTCCCTCAACCAAGAGTTGGCCCTCTGACATTTCTAGTCTTGTCAAAGGTGTCCTTCTTCAGGACTTTGTATGGGGCTTTAATCATCAGCCATACTGGTGTACAAGACTGATGGTGAGGCTGAAGGTAAAGTGTTCTAAAGAAGTAACCAGTTACCAAACTTCCTGGGGTGTGATCATTTTCTCTCTGTTAACTCCTGCTCTCATTATTTCTCTGACTAACCCCCTATTCATTCTGCCTCTCTTTTTCTCTTCTAACCTGCTTGCTGACTTATACAGACCAACTCTACCAGCAACTTGAGCAAAACCGCCGCCTAACTAATGAACTAAAGCTGGCCCTGAATGAGGATTAACCTTGAGTGCGAAACACGTCAGTCTTTAGAGCTTAAACTGTAACATTTCATTAAGGTTGAATTCTAGAAATGTAGTGCTTATGCAAGAAATCTATGGTTTACAATACCCACCATTATGAGGGGTTGAAAATGGTTAGTTCTGGAGACATTCAAGTGAGAGAAATCTAGCTCAGAAGCTGGTGTTGCCTGCCCTTTCTTCTAACTAGAATAATTCACTTGTCTCTTGGCTTCAATTCCAGTTCAATATTTTACTAAAATACGTTAAAAATCTATATAATTACATGTATATGTTACAATCAATTCAGCATTCCTCCATGGCCCCCTGGTTTGAATAATGTAATGTGGTTCTGAATTGTTCTACTGTTAACAAGAGAGCAAGTGTAAGCCTACCTCTCACCCTCAAAGCCAAAGCCGACCATATCTATCTGTTTCATATACTGTGCCCTGTTTGAATTGCGATTAAATATATCCATGTTCAGGCAACCCAGGCTTTGAAAAGAGAGCCCAGGTAAAGGTCCCAGGTTGGCTAAAAAGGCATGCTGATTTCAGTCTCATAATGTAGGTGGAATCTGGAAGTCTGTCAAACAAAGAATTTTGTGCTAATATTCAGTGTCCTCAAGAGTATTATGACTATGTCCTAATGAAGTGTGCATGCAACATAACTCTTTAATTGTTGATAATCTTTTAGCAGGAGAATGGTTCATTTGATTTTGCATTACCAACCCTCATTATTTCCTTCTCACTTTCTGAAAGGTTGAGTTACAGTGTCATTTCCAAAACTCTTAGGTGCACCAAATCAGAGGACCTGGGTTCAGATCCCAATTTAGCCACTTACTGGCAACTAGGTGACAAATGACTTTGTGAAATCTCCATTTTACCTGGCAAAGTCAGTTTTGTTTTTTTCCCCTCACTGTGTATTGATTCCCATGGTAAATAGTGACCCTTTACCAAGTCTGACCTACATTTATTCAAAGCAGTTTGCAAATGTAGGAGCACCCTGGGGAATTTATAATACCTCTAATTCATTTTCCCTAAGCCACCACCCCTCTTTTCAGGTCCTTGTCAATTTGGAAACCAGTGACTAGTGTATTATGAGCATGCCTGGTTTGAATAATCTAAATCTGTTCTTAACAATTGACTATTGCATGCATTACTGTATGAGCATCAGTGTATCCAAAGAGCTACTATTGATATCTCAATTTTCTAATCCCACAACAGAGAAAGTGGCACATGCCAAGGAAGAAAACCTTAGTATGCATCAGATGCTGGATCAGACTTTACTGGAGTTAAACAACATGTGAAAACCTCCTTAACGACGACCACATTCTTACCTTTTTTTTTTTTTATAAACACCTGCTTGCCATGAAACCCCTTTTCATTTGTGTTTTGTTTTTGTTTTGTTTTTTTATTTTGTTTTACCACTGTCACAGGAACATCTGCAAAATACCGGCCAGACATTAGGGGAACAACCAGAAAAGGGCAAGCCTTAGGTCAGGGTGATGATGGTTTAAATGTGCCATTTCCCAGTATAATGTTGCCTACACTTTGTAGAGAATATAGCAACACAATATGTGCAGTCCAGGAATCCTCACGAAAGCGGAAAGGTTTCCACTTAAAGTGCCAACTCTCTATTTAACAAGATTAATGTTGGAAATACAATCAGGTGTGGACTGGTGCTACTTTGAGCAAAAGGTACTTCTGTGGTCTTTTGTTTGATATGATATAATTTACAATTCTGTCCAGTATGGTAATTTATTTTGTCTGAGTTTTATGAAGAGATGAGAATTTGGACATTCTATGCCTGAATTCTATTAAAAACATCAACAAAAATTTGTAAACCACACAGCTATTTTAAGACTTCAGTCTTTTTCTAACTTGTACACTTGCAGCTCATTACAAATTGTAGGGCAGCATTTCAAAATGAATTTCCACTTTTTTTTCTTTCAGTTTTTCATGTTAAAATGAAAGATTAATTTAGGCACTACATAAAATTGGTAGATAAAAATGTTGTTTCTTATTTGTGTTGGGGGGATTAAAAATCGGTATTTGCCTCACTTTATTTTACACACTTGAGCAGTTTTTAAAAGTTATAACTATGTAAACATTGTATAATGATATGGAATAAAAAATGCACATTTTAGGACATTTTCTAAATTTGGCGGTCTTGTCATTTGTATTCCACCTTGTGAATCTGGTTTGTGTCATTTAATTTTTCTGTACCCATTGCTTCCCTAAAACCAGGGTAAAGCTCAACTGAAAATAGGGTTCAGGTTTATTTTCTTTGGTGAATTGTGTTCAAGGCAGCATAAATGCAATGGTTTCTTGAAATGGCAGAAGAGGAAAAAAATTTTTTAAGTCATATTCATTGTATGATACTGTTGGCATGGTTGCCATTTAATCATATGTGTATATATTAAGACATAAATGACAGTCCTTCATGCAGATTTCCAGAATTTTCTGATTGTTTTTCTTCCCTATAAATAGCCAACATTAAAGTCTTTCGCTCCTGTAATAGATGCATTATATCTGCAAATGCAGCACATTTCCTCTTGCATTCCAAATGACTAGAATCTTGAGTTTCATTTTACTAGGTCTGACTTTCTTTTTGGAGCTGAAATTCCTAAAAATGACTTAACCTTCCTGGGCCTCATTTTCCTTATTTGTAAAAGGAAGGGGTGGGACTAGAATGTTCTTTGGGGTCCTTTCCAGCTCTAGATTTACAATTTTTTCTGGGCCTCAGTTGACTCATCTATAAAACAACCATAATATAATACTTTACTTACCCAAAGCTAGAGCAAGAGGAGGAAAAGGAATAATATGGTTTCATGAGAGTGCTTCTAGTTCTTAAATCTAGAATTCTGTCATCATTCAATATTGATGAATTTTCTACAGACAAAGGAAGACCCAGAGCAGGAGGCATTTCAGATGCCACTAAGGAGGAATTAGTTTTAGGATTAGTCATAGTATCCCATGTGATCATGCATATGAAACTGGAAGAGGTCATGTCATCTAGTCCAACTTTGATTCTACAAATGAGAAAACTGAGCTCCACTTCCTCAAGTGACTTGCCTGAGGTAACAAAGGGAGTAATAATAGTTTTTCAGCCCATTCGAGGTATTCTTGGCAAAGCTATGGAGTGGCTTGCACCTTCCTTCTACTCTCATTGGACAGATGAGGAAACTGAGGCAAATGGTGTTAAGTGACTTGCCCAGAGTCACACAGCTAGTAAGTGTCTGAGGCCAGATTTGAACTCAGGAAGATGAATCTAGGCCTGGCACTCTATCCAGCAGCATTTATGCAATGCTTTAAGATTTGTGAAGCACTTTACATACATAATCCTCTTTGATCCTTAACAACAACCCTGAGAAGTAGGTGCTATTGTTTAGCCCCCTTTCATAGATGAGGCAACTGAGGGACAGTGGGAAGTGACTTGCCATGGACACAAAGTTGAAGTCAGGTCTTCCTGCCTCCAATTCCAACGCTATTGACTATTGTCACCCCAGCTGCCAGTAAGTGGCTGAATGGGATTTGAACCCAGGTCATCTGATGCCTATTCCATTGCTTTTTCCATAGTAGCATAGGAACTGCCATCCAAGTTGCTAGAAATGCCCTAGATCTCCCAAGCTAGTTGCAACGACAACTGCTCATATCTTAACTTCCAAAACTCTCCTTCATCCTTAGAATGGCTCCTGAGATCTCCCTGGGTTACTGACTTTTCCCTGTAGCTACAGGAAGTGGTTGCAGCTGGCTGGGAGAGACTTTGGAATGTCCCAATGAAAACAAAAAGGGCCAGAGTATTAAGTGAGTTAAACAAGCTTTGTGCCATTGCTTCCAAAATTAGAGACTTGGGTTTTGAAAGAAATCAGAAATGTGTTGAGCAGTGTGAAGAGCATTCCTTCCATTCTGCATACTTTTTGACAGTGAGGCTTTTCAGAGCTGCATTCCTAAGACAGATGTCATAAATTTTGTGTGTCATACTGTATGAGTGAAGCTTTGTTGAGTGTTCACCAAAGTGAATGGAATTTATGCCAGAATTGTGACAAAGGGAAATCATTCTTCAAGAACGAAGCCAGCTCCTGATGGCAGTTGGTAGGTAACATGTGCATTTAGCAGAGAATAAAATAAAGGAAAATTTCTTCTTCTTACCTGGACATTGCCATGGTTGATGTCCTAATTCAATATATCTTTTCTCCACCAGGGCTTTGGGAAAACTTGATGTTTTCCCCATGATTTGGGTTTTCCCTTTGCAACACAGACTTCATTGGTACCTCTTCCCCCAAGAAACCCTTCATTGCAAAGCCCCCCAACCTAATGACTAAGGTAGCGATCAAGTGATTTTACATAAAATTCTGTTTATGAAACCATTGCATTTGAGGTGGAGAACATTTAAATTAGTTTTCAGGTTTGAACAATAGGAATTTCTGTAGAGGGGAATAAAAAACAAGGCTCAGAGATAAAGATCAGTACTATGGCCCCACCTCTGAGCCCCTTGTTTGGATTTTTTTGTGAGAGCCATCTGGGGAAAGAAGTATGTTGGCCCTGAAGCAGAAATTAAGGAAGCTGGGTCTTGCTGAGAGGGTCACACAGTTTCTGGGAGTTACTTATGGAATTGCTGTCAGATCTTCATTGCTCAAGAGGAAATGATAACCAAAAAGGTGAAATGTCACTGTATTTTGTGGCCGGGTGAGATGGTTCCCCAGTGATACTGAGTGGGCATTCTGCCTGGAGGGGGCTAAGGCATTGCATAAGATTGACAGAAACTGCTCAGCATTCTTGAATGGGGAGGTTCCACTTAAAGTGTAACAAGAGACTCTTCTTTTTTTTCAGCCAAGGAGAAAGGAAGTCTCCAAAATGGTGATTCTTGAGTCTGGCAAAATAATCAGTTGTGTTTGTGTTTACTTCTTTGCTTCTTACTTCCAGGCTCACGTTGGGAATTTGTTTAGTTAATATCTTTTGGCTGTTTTACTAACTATAGTTGCAGACATTCAGAAAAGTTGTTTTTCAATCAGCATAGGTGAAACTACATTGCTTAGGCTCATAAAAAAATAAATCGGGGGCAGCTAGGTGGCGCAGTGGATAGAGCACCGGCCCTGGATTCAGGAGGACCTGAGTTCAAATTCGGCCTCAGACACTTAACACTTACTAGCTGTGTGACCCTGGGCAGGTCACTTAACCCCAATTGCCCAGCAATAAATAAATAAATCTAAAGTCTTCAGAAATAGGGACCTCACCTATGAATTCCCAGGTGAGGAAACTCCCTCTAGTAATATTGGTTGTCACCTTCTCTGCAATTTTGCAAAAAATGCAAAAAGTCTTAGAGCTTAGAGAGTTGCCTGGAACCTTGAGAGCTTGTGTCTTTCCCAGAGTCCCATGACCCCTATGTGCCACAGGTGAGATTTTAACCTAGGTCATCCTGGCTTCAAAGTCCTCTGTGCACTATGACACTTCCAGATGCATGCCCTGAAGCAGAGCCAGTAATACTTTTTTGCCCCAGTTTTCCTGCCCGTGCTAAGGAACATTTCACCTGACACAGTCCATATCAATGTTTTATCTATGAAAATAATTCCCAAGCAATAATAGAAAACTGCATAGCTGAATTAATATTGAGTATAATGAGTTAATGTAATATCAAGATGAGCCAATATTGTTAGTGATGCTTTTATGTGTGGATTATCCAATGTGATGGAAGTTTTGCAGTACCTATATGGTACAGATGTGGCTCTGACAGTAATTTGGTAAGGCTGTGCCCAGTATTGATGCTTTGGATTTCAACCTGAGAGTCTATTTTAATTGATGTACTTTGACTTTTTTTAGGGCAACCACCTTTTTCCCTTGTGGGAAGAAGAGGGAATGGTAAACAGAAAGAACCTGTGTGGTCATGATTGATGTATTCAAAGTCTGAGACCTACTTACCCAGGATTCCTGCATTTTTAAAGGTCCCAACACCCTTTGTTTACTCCTAGACATAAATAGTTTAATCCTCCCTGTTTGGGGCTTTCAGGTCACCCACAGCAGCCTGGGAAAAGCTCTGCTGTTCCTGCATAGACCAGCACTGCACAGCATGTTCTTCTATATCAATACCAAAGGGACTGTGTTGCAGACTGACAGGTGACCTTGCTCTAGCCTTTTTTTTAAATCAGTAAATTGGAGCTATGTAAGTTGCCCATGAGCTAGAACTGTGTTTCTCTCCCTTTAATCCAGAAATGCACGTCAAATTCTATATGTTGGGAGTTAGGACTGTGAGTCCTACAAAGTAATCAGGGTGGTGTATACTTCTTTGTTCGCCAGCAAATTGGTGGGGTTTGGGGTTTAATACCCTTTTGGTATGTAAATCCCTGATGAGGACAGTTTAACCACAAGGCTGATGGATTTTAGACTGATAATGAAAATGATAAACTAACATTTATAGAGTGCTTTGCACTTTGTATGTTAGCTCATCTGAATTTCACATCAACTGAGTGAGGTAGATGCTATTATTATCCACATCTTACAGATGAGGAAACTGAGGCAAGGTGACCTGGCCTGCCCAGGATCACACAACTAAGGAACTGCTCAGCAGGGCTCAAACTCCAGTCTTCCTGACTCCAGATCCAAGGCACTATCTACCACACCAGGTTAAATGAAAAAATATTGCTAATAATACTATACTCTCTATTTCTTGGCACAGATCTATCACAAACAATTTTATTGAATTTAAGCAAGCATTTTTAGATTGGAGAGAGATGTCCATATTAGCATAGCTACTTCCCTCCCCCTATATACACACTAGGATATGACTGCCACAAGACAATTTTAGGTACCATTTATTAAAATCTTGGAACAAGGAAAAGATATATTAAAACTCAGGTACTCCTGACTCCAGGGCCGGTGCTCTATTCACTGTGCCACCTAGCTGCCCACCCCACAAAAAAATTAAAAATTAAAAAAAATTTTTTTAAGTCTAGGTTAATATTCGAGAATACCAAGTCACTATCCCATTCCCTCACCTTCATTCTCTGTAGTAAATTTAGAGATTTCCTTCCATTGAAACCTTAATCCTCTCTCAATGCAGAAGGGTGGATCCTAGCATCTGCTGGTACGTGGGAGAGGCTGTGCTGTGAACTGTTACTTAAGAAGTCTTTTTTGTCCTATCAGCCCTTTTCAGTATTTTTTTTTTTTTTGCTGAGGGAATTGGGGTTTAAGTGACTTGCCCAGGGTCACACAGCTAGAAGTATCAAGGGTCTGAGGCCAGATTTGAACTCAGGTACTCCTGAATCCAGGGCTGGTGCTCTATCCACTGTGCCACCTAGCTGCCCCTCCAGTGATTTTTAAAAGAGCTATTTTTAGAACAGAGAAATATTATTTCTTAAGCAGTGAAGTAAAGAGTGGATAAAGCTCTGTGTCTGGAGTTAGGAAGACCTGAGTTCAAATCCATTCTTAGACACTAACTGTGTGAACCTGAGGCAACTGGATTACCCTGTCTGCTTCAGTTTCTTTTGCTGTAAAATTGGAATAATAGCACCCAGTTTCTCAGGGTTATTGTGAGGGCAGAATGAGATAATATTTGTAAAATGCTTTGCAAACTTGAAAGAAATAAATACTACCTATTACTAGAAAACCAAAAAAAGTTTTAAATATGCTTCCATACCACTTAACTTTTGTATATATAAAACATTTATTTTATATTTGTATAGTATTTATATATCCTATATTTAAATATACTTTATATAATGTATAATGTAGACACATGTATAGAATACAAACATATTTACATACATGTGCACACTGTGTATATGTGTGTGCATGTATATAGACACATACATATATTATGGTTTTGGTTTTGGTTTTACTACAACAAAACTGGCTGTTGAGCTTCAATCTATAGCTGATCTTCCCCAACTCATCATAAGATTGTTAGCTTTCCCCCTCCCCTCCAGGCTCACACAAAGTCCTACTAACACTGTAAATTGCCCTGTACCTTTCAGTGAGATCCACTGGGGACAAGAACTGAATAATTCCTTAAAGGCAAGGGGAGAAATGTATTCATGTAAATGAACTGTGACACTAAGACCATCCAAAGGTGATTAATTTCTCAGAACCTGAGAAATTGCCAACCTATCCCTTCCTAATAACACAGACTTTGGTCTCATTGATGTGGCTGCTCTGTCCACCAGTACAAATTTCATCCTCCCTGAAGGC
Organism: Dromiciops gliroides; assembly: GCF_019393635.1. Taxonomy (NCBI): domain Eukaryota; kingdom Metazoa; phylum Chordata; class Mammalia; order Microbiotheria; family Microbiotheriidae; genus Dromiciops; species Dromiciops gliroides. The sequence goes on from NC_057862.1 coordinate 146,211,170, forward strand.
CTTTTTGTTGTCTGCCATCATTGTCAATGTCTCCCCATAAATGTGACATAGAAACTACCCAAAGCATGAGAGGCCTTCCCCTGGTTCTTTTTAATATTTCACAGATACCAAATCCAGACCTTAGGTTGTCTATTTGTTCCCTCATTTTCCTATGATTATAAAGTTAGATCTGGAAGAGACTTTGAAGGTCACTGAATCCACCCTCAAAATCCACCAAAAAAGGGGGTGGGGAGACTGAAGCACAGAGACGGTAAGTGATTTTAAAGTCTTATTTCTCCAGCTCTATCTCTCTGACTTCCAGTCAAGTCTCTGGCTGACTGCTGGATATCATATGGATCTCCCAGTGACCCAGGGTTCAAAACCTTGGAATCCACCCCCATCCAATCATATTCAAACTCTATTACCTCCACAATATCCTGAACATCAATCCTTTTTTTCTCAACTCACATGGCCCTTACCCTTCTAGATTCAGGCCCTTATCACTTCTCACCTAGTCTATTATAATAGCCTACTGAGGCTCCTGATCTCTAGCCTCACCTCCGATCCTTCCATCATGTAGCTACCAAAATAATTTCTTGGAACCTGACCATCTCACTCCTGAGCTCAAAACCCCTTTTACCTCTAGATTAACATGCAGCCAAACCAAGCTGGGCCTTTTTCCTCATGGGGAGTAAGAAACAGGTAAATAGAAACATGTAGTGTACACACACACACACACACACACACTCCTCTATTAATTCCAGGAAACATCCATATATTTGAAATTAGTGTATTCAGCGTATTCAAAAGTTGCCTGGGATCTGTGATTTCAAAAACACTTGAATTGCCTTTACCCTGTAAAGAATAAAATTATGCTACCCCTGACAGCTGCAGGTTCTCAGATCTGGTTGTAATTCTGGGCATCCTAAACTTTATGTGCTGCTTTCTTCTCAAGGACCAGAACAGACAGCCGAGAAATTGCTGTGGCTGGTGGAACTGATTGGCTCACTTGTATATTATCTGTATCTTTTTCCTATCCACTACTCATGGTTTAAAGATTGCTAATAAACTCTATAGAGTTCAATTTGAATTGCGTATCTTTTTTCCTTGAGATTCAGACTTGAATTAATTGACTTGAGATTCAAGGCTTTCCACATTTGGCCCCTCAACCTACTACTCCCTCTTCATTTCATAGTCTCTCCTTTCAAGTACTCTACATTCCAGACAAACTGGACTGTTAGCTATTCTTCAGACTCAACAAGTTATCTCTTACCTGTGTCCCATGCCTGTATCCCTTCTGGCAAAATTGTTCCCTTCCCTTGACATTCAGCTCATTTGCTGTCTGTTTTTGTAAAGCTTTTCTTTTTTTCTTTTTTTCTTTTTTTTCTTTTAGTGAGGCAATTGGGGTTAAGTGACTTGCCCAGGGTCACACAGCTAGTAAGTGTCAAGTGTCTGAGGTCGGATTTGAACTCAGGTTCTCCTGACTCCAGGGCCAGTGCGCTATCCACTGCGCCACCTAGCTGCCCCTTGTAAAGCTTTTCTTAATCCAAACTACCCAACTAAAACTCTTTTCCTTTATCAAATTTTCCTAGAGTACTTGTATTAGTAAAGGGTAAGCTCTTTGAGGGACATAACTGTATGGCTTCTTGACTTTATATCCCCAGCACTGTAGCACAGTATTGGGGGACGGGGGGAGGGAGGGTTAAGTGACTTGCCCAGGGTCACACCGTAAGTGTCAAGTGTCGGAGACTGAATTTGAACTCAGGTCTTCCTGAATCTGGGGCTAGTGCTTTATCCACTGCGCCACCTAGCTGCCCCGGCACAGTATTTTTTTTTTTTGCATGTAGTAGGCACCTAATAAATACAGTTATCCTTTGTACATTATGAAGGTTAGGAATGGGCACCCTAACCATTTAGAAAATCCAAGAAGTTTACAATCTTATTGAAGTTGACACAACCTACACATGTGACACAAATAATAATGCAAAAAGTATCTAATTAGTCACTAAAATACAAACAGTAAGTCCTATATAGATTTATAGAAGAGAGACTTCAGTAAGTAAGGATTTTTGGAAGATGGAACCAACTAATTAGACATGGTTGTCCATGACCACTAGTTCCTAAGATTTCAGAGGTAGGAGCTGCATCAGTTTAAAAACAGAAAGACTGAATGAGGCACACAGGATATTTGATGCATATGAGTTTCACATCTTTTCAACCCTATCTATATTGCTCTCTTTCTGTCCCTTCTCTCCACACTCTCAAAATCTCTACCTTAGTTTAGGTCTTCATCATCTCTCACCTGAATTATTATAATAATTATCTAATCAGTCGCCTTGCCTCTAGCTTCTACCTCCAGTTCATCCTTCATGTAAATGTCAAATTGATATTACCTAACATCTATCACCCCTTGGCTCAAAAATTTTCAGTGGCTATTTATTGCCTCTAGAATAAAGTACATAGCTGTGTGACCCTGGGCAAGTCACTTAATCCTCATTGCCCCACAAAACCAAACAACAACAACAACAAAAAACTGATCTTGCTACAAATCACAACCACTTTGAAGGGTAAGGATTTCTGAGAATGTAGAATAAAATACAAAATTCTCAGCCTGACCTTTAAAGTGTTCCACAGTGACTCCCACCTATATTTTCTGCCTCATTTCATGTTACTCTCCCTTCCTGAATTCCCCATCCAGTCAAACTGCTAGCTATTCCTCACAAATAATATTTCATAACCTGGAAAGATTTACATGAACTGATACAAAATGAAATGAGCAGAACCAGGAGAACATTGTACATAGTAACAGAAATAATGTATGATGTTCTACTGTGAATAACTTAGCTATTCCCAACAATATAATGATACAAGACAATTCTGAACAACTTATGATGAAGAGTGCCATCCATCTCCGGAGAAAGAACTGGTAGAGTCTGAATGTAGAATGAAGATACTTTTTCTTTACTTTTTTTTTTATTTTGGGGGGTTTTTTGTATGTGTTTTCTTTCACAGCATGACTTACATGGAAATGTATTTTCCATGACTACACATGTATAACCTATGTCAAATTGCCTTCTCAATGAGGTGGGGAGAGGTGAGAGGGAGAGAATTTGAAACTCAAAATTTGAAGAAATAAAGGAATGTTAAAATTGTCTTTACATGTATTAGGGGGAGTAAAATGTTAAATGAAAATAAAAGAAAATACAAAATAAACAAATGAATAGATTAAAAATCTAGTAAATAAATGGATGAATGGATAAATGAATGAATGAATGAATGCTGTTTTATCTCTTCTGACTTTTTGTCTATGCACATATCTCTAATGCATTCTTTCTCAACCTCTACCTCATTGAATCCCTAGTTTTGTCACAGTTTGATGCCACCAACTACATAAGGACTTTCCTGTTTCCTCCATGTTATTAGTATTTCCTCTAAAAATGATTTTGCATTCAATGACATTGTAAAGGAAAACAACTTTGAAAGATTTGAGAACTCTGATAAACTCATGGCCTATAACAACTCCTGAAGAACAAGGTATCTTGACAGAGAGGTGACCAACTAGAGGTATAGAATAAGACATTTTCTGATAAGGCCATTATGTGGGTTTGTTTTGCTTGACTATGCTTATTGGTTACAAGGGAGGATTTTTTTTTTAATTTGGTGGGAAGACATGGGAAGTCATAATGACAATGTAAAAAAAAAAAGATAAAATAATGATAGGATCATCAATGATTCATCATTTTAAAAATGCCTAGAAGAGAATAAAAAGATTCACAGGTAACATGGCGAATTTATTATATATTTTACAAGAAAAACAAGTTGTTTGTGATATAGATTTGTGGTTTCATGTACAATCCTCTTACTCTGTTCTCTGTATATGTAAATGCTTATTTTGTTGGTGTTTGTCAACAACAATTTAAAATTAATTTTTAAATATAAAATTATCTTGTAAAAGCTCTTTATTTCATATATACAATGTGTCTACATATGTATATATACATATATAGGTATATTTATATACATACATACATACACACATACATAGCACCCCTCCTCAATATATGCCCTTGTTGAGGGTACGAACTATTATTTCATTTTTCTCTTTGTAAGTGCAAAGCCTTGCATAGGGCATAAGTTCTTGTTTGTTTTGGGGGTTTTTTCAGGGCAATGAGGGTTAAGTGACTTGCCCAGGGTCACCCAGCTAGTTAAATGTCAAGTGTCTGAGGCTATATTTGAACTCAGGTCCTCCTGAATCCAAGGCCAGTGCTTTATCCACTGTGCCACCTAGCTGCCCCATAAGTTCTTGACAAATGTTTGTTGTGTTGATTGAATCAACTTTCTGAAGGGATCTGAGAAGCAGTTTCTATAGTCATTAGTGAAGATAATGACCTTGTCTATGCAGGTTCCCACAACCTCATAACCTGCCTTTGAAAAACCCCATCAGGGGACAGCTAGATGGCACAGTGGATAAAGCACTGGCCCTCGATTCAGGAGGACCTGAGTTCAAATCCAGCCTCAGACACTTGACACTTAGTAGCTGTGTGACCCTGGGCAAGTCACTTAACCCCAATTGCCTCACCAAAAAAAATCCCAAACAAACAAAACCCCATCAACTCAAAATTTTTGATAGGTGATCTTAAAAGCCAATAGAATTCACTATGCTGCCGATACATCATTCTTTATCACATGTTGTCCAGGCAGAACTGGTACAGTGTATGAGGGAGTGAGAAGATGGGTTTTCATAGCATCCCTAAGGATTTCCTAGGGTATCATCCCCACCTTTGTTTTTTTCCTTTGGGTCCCATTAAATATTTATGGGAGATAGAACATTGAAGAATAAAGAACATGAAATTATTTTAGACATTGGTGGAAGCAATGCCCAGGCCCCAGAGTACTGATGGCCAACAGCAACCTACAGCTGCAAATATAAAAGATGTAAATTTCTTACAGCAATTTGCAAGACTGAATGAAAACCTGCTTGCCACATTTGGATGTAGGATCACAAGGCAAATAAGAGACAGAAATATCAAGGAAAATATATAGGGTGAGGCAAACTAAGCAGTTATATACTTACTAATATGAAGAGAACTTCCAACTCTTAGATATGAAGTCCTGTCTGCATCTTCACCACTAGACAAATCAGCCTTGAGAAAGTCAACATGTCTCTCTGAGACTGTTGCCTTATCCAAAAAATGAAGATGATAAAACGTACACTATCATACTTCACAGATTTGTTGTGAGAACCAAATGAAGGTGGTGGTAGTGGTGTTCAGTCATGTCTGATTCCCCGTGACCCCATTTGGAATTTTCTTGGCAAAAATATAGGAGTGGTTTGTCATTTCCTTCTCCAGCTCATTTTACAGAGGAAGAACTGAGGTAAACAAGGGTTAAATGATTTTCCCAGGGTAGCACAGCTAGCAAGTATCAGAGGACAGATTTGAATTCAGGAAGATGAGTTCCAGATTCCTGGCCCAGTGTTCCACTGTGCCACCTAGCTGCTCTAAATAAAAGTGAATCAAGCACTTTACAAATGTTTACTATTTGTTATTATTATTGTCAATTATTATTATTATTATTAGGCAATGAGGATTAAGTGATTTGCCCAGGGTCACACAGCTAGTAAGTGGCAAGTTTCTGAGGCTGGATTTGAACTCAGGTCCTCCTGAATCCAGGGTCGGTGCTTTATCCACTACACCACCTAGCTGCCCTCAACTATTTCTTATTATTGATGCTGTACCACCCAGGATATCCAATTGTTTTCTCTCATTCTAACTTTATGGACTTACTTCCCTTTCCAGTTGGGTTCAGTGATGTCTTTTTTATTTCTCTCAAGCAAACTGTCAGTAATCTGCTGTGGTTTGTTATGCCTCTGATGGTTTTTTTTTCCATTATTATTTTTGGAATTTCAAGTTATATACGATGGTATGCTGCTAAGTATTTTAACACTGCCTCTCTGGATAAAAAAAAGTATATGTGTGAAATACTTTTAAGTTTCATTTACATTATTAACATTTCTTGAAAGTCCTAATTGTGTAGCATTTGGGGATTTTCAAGGCATTAAATGCTCACGCTGAAAACTTAACAATTGACTCTTTTTAAAAGAATTTTATTCATTTTGAACTTAAATACAGAAAAAAGGACATTTCCATGTATACAGTAGAACATAAGAGAATTCAATAAAAAACCATGAATTTCCATTTCACAGTTTACTTTTTTAAAAAATTGTAATAAACACTTGACATCATTTTCAAAGCTGCCCTGATTTTCTGTGCTTCTTTCTAAGTTTTCTCTTATTCTCTGCTGTGTGCTTTTTATTTTTTTTCTCTCTTCCCACCCCACCCTAGAGAAAACTACCATTAGACATACACACACATATGTAAAACTATGCTATACATACTTCTTTTTATCAGTTCCTTCTCTGGATGTGGATAGCATCATCCATAGATCTTTTGTAGCCAATTTCAGTATTTATAATACTCAAAATGACTTAATTGTTCAGAGTTATTCTAGAACAATATTCCTGTTACTGTGTACAACATTTTCTTGGTTCTGTTCATCTCACTCTTCATTTTTTCATGCAAATCTTTCCATGTTTTCTTAAAATCAACCTACTCTTCATTTCTTATAGCACAGTAGTATTCCATCACAATTGTATGCCACAATTCATGATTGATTTTTTTTTTTTTAAAGTGAGGCAGTTGGGGTTAAGTGACTTGCCCAGGGTCACACAGCTAGTAAGTGTTAAGTGTCTAAGGCCGGATTTGAACTCAGGTACTCCTGACTCCAGGGCCGGTGCTTTATCCACTGCGCCACCTAGCTGCCCCTCATGATTGATTTTTGAAAGCCTGTTAAAACTGACTCTGGCTCACCTCTGATGGTATGCTTTCTTCCTCCCCCTCCCCCTCGCCCCACATACCCTCCCAGATGATCATTTATGATTTCTTTTCCACTATGTGGTACAGCAGATTGAGTGAAGCACTTGTAGTCAAGAAGACCTGAATTTAAATCCTTCCTCGGACATTTATTAGCTGCGAGGCCCTGGGCAAGTCATGTAACCTCTCTGTGCCACAGTTTTCTTATCTGTAAATGTGAATAATAATAGCACCTACCTCACAGGGTTGTCCTGAAGATCAAATGAGACAATATATGGAAAGTACTTTGCAAACCTTAAAATAGTATATAAATGCTAGCTATAATGATGATGGTGGTGAAGATGATGTCATAACTGCCCTTGATGTTCCTCTTATTCTTATTTCTCTCCTTTTAAAAATTTTTGGTCAAGGGCACATAATGGAGATTATTCCATTACCCCTTCCCATACACCCACAAATAATGACTCTGTGATCACTGGTAAACTCTCAGGTTCTCCCTTGAGACAACAAACAAACAGTGGTTTAACCTGCTATCTGGTCCAGAGATTTGGCTATGAAAAGTAATCATAGTCACAAAAAGAGTTGGTGGGAGTTGGATGGAAAAGTTGTGTAGGAACCCAGGAGATCCTGACTGGGCAACATTCAAAAATTGTCCTACCCCTTGATGTGCACAAAAGTGTATCCAGGCTACTGCCCCTCCTAAGTCAACAGGGTCCAGGTGACGTACAGCCCCAGAAACAGCCTGACTTCTCTATTTATTTTTTTTTTTTTTTGGTGAGGCAATTGGGGTTAAGTGACTTGCCCAGGGTCACACAGCTAGCAAGTGTCAAGTGCCTGAGGCTGGATTTGAACTCAGGTCCTCCTGAGTTCAGGTCCGGTGCTCTATCCACTATGCCACCTAGCTGCCTCGACTTCTCTATTTCTTGATGGAGATGATAAAGACTAGCTCACCTCAGTCTTGTTCTAACCAGCCTAAGGTTGATTCCTATAATACGCAAGGAGATTATTTGGTGCATATTAGTAAGAGATAGGTGGGGCCCATGGCAGTTGTCTGTATTCAATCACTTTATCTTTCTCCAGGGAAATCATTTCTGCCTATGGTGTTGATGTATCACTTTCTCTGATGTGTGTGTGCAGTATGTTACTATATTTTGAGCCTTTGTGCAAGTTAAGAAGGTGGAAACGAGAATGCTGTCCTCTGCTCCAGCAGAGTCCTAGATATATTAAAGCGGGAGTGCTTAACCTGGTGTCCATGAACATTTGTTAAAAAATATTTTCCTTTGTCATCTTGGGTATTTTACATATTTTATTGTATGCATTTAAAACCATGATTATTAGAAGTCCGTAGACCTCACTAGACTGTCAAAGGCGTCCATGACACAAAATACGTTAAGGACTCCTGCTTTTCGGAAAGCACAACTCACAGAAACCTTAGGAATCTTTCTCACGGAGGGATATCTGGGATGTGGGGAAGCAGGTAAGGCCTGGACCTGCCACTTAGGAATGAAAGCCAACTTTCTGTTTTGCCCTGCCTTTAAACAGTCACTTGGGCTCAGAATGGCCTGAGGTCTGTGACATAAGAGAAGAGACTTCCTTTCACTCTGTATTGTCCTAGGGCTTAATTTGCATTCTTGAAAATGTGCCCAGGAATGATAATAGCAGATGCTCTAAAAATACAGAGAACACTGGCTCTAAGACTCTTTCATCCCCAAGCTTTCCCTTGCACCTGTGTTACAGATTGTCCCTTCACAAAACAAGAAATCCCACAGCTGGCTTAATGGTGTTTCAAGTTCCACCCCACCAAACAGCTGTTTCACACCCTTTCCATCACAGATGATTTTAAAGGCTTAAATAGAAACCAATCATTCCTATACACAATGTGGACTTATTTCTCTCCTTTTAAAAATAGTTCTCTGGAATTACAATTTCTTCTAGAATCACAAGGAATGATTTTGTGGGTCTCAGTGGTCTGTACTTGGGAACTCCAATTTTCTCTTCTGAATTAAAGCCCTAGATTGGGAACTGGAAGATCTGGGTTCTAGTCCCAGATTTTGCCATTAACTGTGTGATATGTGGTGATTCATTTTAACCTCTCTCAGCTTCCGTTTACTCATGATAGAAGAAAGTTCAACAACATGAACTCTCAAGTTACTTCCAGTTGTAAGATTTTAGAGCAATGGTTTTTAGCTTTCAGGTCGGGGGGTGTTATAAATTTATGTGGGAAAAATTACATCTTCAATATAATTGGTTTTCTTTGTTATCATCTGTAATTTTTGCATTCATTTAAAAATATCATTCTGAGGAGTCCATAGGCTTTACCAGGTTGCCAAAAGGGTCCATGACACAACAAAAAGTTAAGAACCCTGCCTAGAGCTTCAATAATTCCACAGTTAAACACCATCGAATAGCTTTGCAACCCCTTTATAACTATCCTGTGACTTCCCATCTTCTGCAGAAAGCCTTTCCCAACTCCTCTTAATTCTGGTGCCTTCCTTCTCTTATTTCCTGTTTATTCTGTACATAACTTGTTAGTACATAGTTGTTAGCTTGTCATCTTCCCCTTCAGATTGTAAACTCCTTAAGGGCAGGAACTATCTTTTGCCTCTTAGTGTAATCCCAGGATTTAGCACAGTACCTGGCACATAGTAGGCACTTAATAAATATTGATTGAGGGGCAGCTAGTTGGCGCAGTGGATAAGACATTGGCCCTGGATTCAGGAGGACCTGAGTTCAAATCCAGCCTCAGATACTTGACACTAGCTGTGTAACCCTGGGCAAGTCACTTAACCCCCATTGCCCTGCCATAAATAAATAAATAGGTAGATAAATAAACAAACAAACAAATAAATAAATAAATGTTGATTGACTTCCCTGGGGAGGACCCAACCCTCCCAAGTTGGAGAAACAATGAACTAGGGACACAGATGTACTTTTTCTGGTCTTCCATGATGACTATTAGGTTTAATATGTTTTGTAAATGGCATGTCCATTTGGCTGAGTGCTGCTAGCACTTCCCACTTGTTCATTCTCCAGTGGTCCTTCCTTATAGTGGAGACAAAGTCATTCTCTTTCATGTTAATCACACGCTGCTTCCCACTACTTCTCATGTTCAGTCATAGGCCTGAAGATGCTGTATTCCAAAGAATGGTGGGACAAACTTTCCTTTTTGAAGTAGCCCCTGTTCCACTCTCTGCCAGCTGAAACCTTTGAGAAGAGGGCATCCTATGTATGATTTATTTCTAAATGCTAAAGTGGAATTTCAGCCGTATCAATCTTCCTTTAAACCAATAATCACCAATCATCATTTTCTTTTATTTGGAACTATCACCACCACTACCACCCAATTGGGATTGGCCTACTTGGTTGCTCTGAACCAACTATTGTCATTTGACAATGTATAGGTCCAACCTCATTCAACTATTCAGGAAGCTTTCTGGTTACTGGTGGGCTTTGGCATTCTACCTACCTCCCAACGTGACATTGAATAACCATTTCTTCTTCCAAGGAAGGAGGAGGAAATATTCACCAAGGACATCATATTTGCACCTTTGAAAAAAGAAGAAATTCAATCCAAAACCTGGCTCCCCTCCCCTACCCCCAACAAGTTCACAAAAGCCATATCAGAAACACTCCAAGAAGAAGCAGAGCCCTTCAAAAACCAGCTTCTCTTACTTCACTGTTTTGCCTGAAACCAGTCCTGAATAGAAAGATTACCTCCCTAGATCTACTTGTCCAAGGGGGTTGTTTGAGTTTTCTTTAACCTTAGGAAGAAAAACTGGTTTTGTCTTGTAAAAGAAGGGTGGAGGATGGGGAAGTTTCCTAGAAATGTATGTATGAATTGTATTTTAAACAAACTTGAGAGTTTCCCTCCTTAAATCAATTTTATTATTTATAAAGTAAATAACCATGGTTTAATTTAGGGTATTTAAAACTTAAATTTCAAGAATTGTGTTTACTTAAAGTAGGGTTCATTTGTATGGGAAAGTGACTGCATCTTTCACATTTCTTTTCACTGTTCATAACTTTCCATGCTAAAGCCCCTTGGGTTTACCTTTTATACTTAGTCTCTAAGAGTAAACTCAGCTCAATCAGACTTCCTTGGATTATAATTTAGAAGTGACAGACTCATTCCCAGGGAGTAGAAAAGGAAACAATTGCGTCTAGTTCTCCTGCCCCCCACTCCATAAGAGTAGAGAAATCCACATAATTTCTCTGCCAACTTTATCAGTAAGTTAATAGGGTTGTTCTTTTTTGGACACTGATATCCAAAAACTTACCATATAGCTCAACTTTTTAGATTTATAGCTGGTCAATTTCAAAGAAAGACTAGGGGGAGAAGGGATAGTTACTGAGAAGGGAGGTTCTAAAATCTCAGTGTCACTTCGGAGTTGTAAAAGTTGATGAAGTCTGCCCTTGTGTAATTATCTTTGGCTTTCTGGAATTCCACATTGTCCTAGTATCAGCAGGAGTGATTTTGTGGGTCTCAGTGGTCTGTGCTTTGAAACTCCTATTTCTCCTTCTATATTAGGCAAAAGCATAGACTTAGAGGTTCATGTCATGCCAATGTTATGTATGTAAACACTCTTGAGACCCATAAGATATAATTCTGATAGTACCATTTATTCATTCTTCTTTTGCTCAAATGTTGTGCTCTGGATTTCTAATCAAGCGATTTTTTTTTTTAAATCAAGCAATTTCAATGGATAATTCATCATACAGGGTAGGAACTGTGGGGAAGTTAATGTAAATTAAAGAACCTCCAGGTTGACTTTCTCTGACCTGGATGAGTTGAAGTTTTTAGTCTCTGTGTTTTAATAATACAATGTGTTGGTGGCATCTAGGTGGCACAGTGGATTAAGTACTGGCCCTGGATTCAGGAGGACCTGAGTTCAAATCCAGCCTCAGACATTTGACACTTACTAGCTGTGTGACCCCGGGAAAGTCACTTAACCCTCATTGCCCTGCAAAAAAAAAAAAGAATACAAAGTGTTGAAGTATAATTATAAATATATTTTAAACTGGGGACCCCCAACATTTTTCTAAAGTTCCTTAGAATAACAATCATAGGAATTAAGATCATAGCCCTCAGGGGCAGCTAGATGGCACAGTGGTTAAAGCACTGGCCCTGGATTCAGGAGGACCTGAGTTCAAATCCGGCCTCTGACACTTGACACTTACTAGCTGTGTGACCCTGGGCAAGTCGCTTAACCCCCATTGCCTGCAAAAAAACAAAAACAAAAAACAAAAAAAAGATCATAGCCCTCATTATCCTTGATTGGAATAAGAATGAGTTGGGGGCAGCGAGGTGGTGCAATGGATAAAGTACCAGTCCTGGATTCAGGAGGACCTGAGTTCAAATCCTGCTTCAAACAATTGACACTTACTAGCTATGTGACCCTGGGCAAGTCACTTAACCCTCATTGTCCTGCCCCCACCCCAAAAAGAATGGGGTAGTAGATTTGAGGTCAGAGGATTTGGATTTGAATTCTAATTCTGCAACCTACCTTTTTGTCTTTGGGCAAGACATTTAACCTTACCGGGCCTCAGGTTCCTCAATGGAAAATTTAAAGGCTTAGATGATGAAATTTACAATCCTTTCCCCATCTAAACCTCATGGTGCTATTATGCCAATTCTCTCATTTTACAGATGAGAAAATTGAGGGTTAGATGGTGAAGTGACTTATTCAAGGTTATAGAATTAATTGGCAACCACATGGCACAGTAGATAAGAGCATTGGCTTTTGGGTCTTAAAGACCTGAGCTCAAATCCTGCATAAATCATTTATTTACTGTGTGATCCTGGGCAAGTCACTTAACATCTCTAAGATTCAGTTTCCTCATCTGTAAAATGGGGATAATAATTGTACTTATCTCACAGGGTTTTGGGGATGGTCATTTATACCTGTGTGATTTCAGGAAAGTCACTCATCCTCTCTTGGCTTCAGTTTCATCATTTATAAAAATCTAAAAAGGTGACCTCTTCTAGCTCTAGCTCTACAATCCTACCATACTGTCTTATAAAATCTTGGGGGAAATTGCTGATGGACTGTGAATCTGGTTGGGGGAATCCTATGTCAGATAGTAATTGGCATTAAAGCAATGGAAGAGAAAATAACAGGCCCATAACCAAGGAAAAAAAGAACCTAATGCCAAAATGTAAGTTCTTTATTGCTAAGGGCTCCTATAGCTCTCAGCAATTAGAAGAGAACCAGGGGGTAGTTAGGTGGCACAGTGGATAGAGCACTGGGCCTGGATTCAGGAGTACCTGGGTTCAAATCCGGCCTCAGACACTTGACGGCTGTGTGACCCTGGACGAGTCACTTGGCCCCCATTGGCCCGCCAAAAAAAAAAAGAGAGAGAATCAAATATTTGTTGATTTAATTTGGCTTATTAAAGGAACACGATTTTAAGTGAAGACATTTAAAATTTGTTCATATTTTCTCCTCCATAGAGAAAAATATGATTGTAAAGACTCTCTGTCTATCTCTGTGTCTCTCTTTCTGTGTGTCTCTGTCTTTCTCTCTCTCTGTCTCTCTGTCTCTCTGTCTCTCTCTCTCTCTCTGTCTCTCTGTCTCTCTCTCTCTCTCTCTCTCTCTCTCTATATATATATATATATATATATATATATATGTTTCTGCTAATGGAAATGTTTTTCTTGAAAAAACATTTGGTTATAAGACTGAATGTATATTCATTATGTGGACAAGACTGGACATTCTGATTAGCCTGACTGGGGAATTTGTACTAGGTGAGCCAGAGGTTCCATCATTTACCTCCAAAGCAACTGTCACATCAAGCTGACACAAGGCAGAAAAGTTCCCTTGTCTAGGAAAAGCAAAAGAAACAGTCAAGAGTTCCCCCAGAGGCACTGACTGACTAAACCCACACAGAGCTTTCCTTTGGTTAAGAAAAACAACTAGATCAAGCATAGTTCTTCCATGAGCAAAAGCCCAATGATAAAAGTCAACCTGGAGGCAGAAAAGAGACAGGTCGACCCTCATGTCTTGGCGGGGAAAGGCATGGGAGTAAAAGTCATGAGCTATATAGGTTGTAATATAAATAGCCCATAACTTGCTCTGTGATCTGAATTCAGCAAGCCAACTTCACTTTTCATCACAAATATCTGAAAGTCTTCTTTTTCATTAAAGTCCCATTTTTTCCACTGAAAGATAATGCTGAGTTTTGCTGAGTAGGTGATTCTTGGTTGTAATCCCATTTCCTTTGCCCTTTGGAATATCATATTCCATGCCCTCCAGTCCTTTAATGTAGAAGCTGCTAGATCTTGTGCTATCCTGACTGGGGCTCCACAGTACTTGAATTCTTTCTTTTTGGCAGCTTGCAATATTTTCTCCTTGACCTGAGAGCTCTGGAATTTGGCTATAATATTCCTAGGAGTTTTCTTTTTGGGATCTCTTTCTGGAGGTGATCGGTGGATTCTTTCAATTTCTATTTTAGCTGCTTCTTCTAGAATTTCAGGGCAATTTTCCCTGAGAATATCTTGGAAGATGGTGTCTAAGCTCATTTCTTGATCATGGTTTTCAGGTAGACCAATAATTTTCAAGTTATCTCTCCTGGACCTATTTTCCAGGTCAGCAGTTTTTCCCAGAAGATATTTCACATTGCCCTCTATTTTTTTATTCATTTGGATTTGCTTTATTGTGTCTTGGTTTCTCATAAAGTCACTGGCTTCCATTCATTCAATCCTAATTCTTAGGCAATTATTTTCATCAGAGAGCTTTTGTACCTCCTTTTCCATTTGACTTTTCAAGCTATTGACTTTTTTTGTCATGTCTTTCCTGCATCACCCTCATTTCTCTTTCCATTTTTTCCTCTACCTCTCTAATTTTATCTTCAACGTCCTTTTTGAGCACCTCTATGGCCTGAGACCAATTCGTATTTTTCTTGGAAGCTTTAGATATAGGGGCCCTGATGTTGACATCTTCCTCTGAGGGTGCCCCTTGGTCTTCCTTGTTACTAAAGAAACTTTCTATGGTCTTCACCTTTCTCTGTCAGCTCATCTTGCCTGTCTTTTACTAGACTTTTAGCCTCTTAAAGTGGGGCACTGTTTCCAGGCTGCAGTATCCCAAGCTTAAGAAGTCCCAGGTGGTATGATTTAAGGAGAATCAGGTTCTTCCCTCGCCCGGCCTGTTTCCTGGTCCTTAGATGACCCCAGACCAACTTGCCAATCAACCAGCTTTGTGTGTTGTGGTTGTTAGCTCTGACAAGCCTGTGCCCCTCCCCCACCTGGGCTACTTCTACTCGAGCCTACCACCTGGTTCTCAGTAGGAGTATAAAATCCAAGTTCTGCCTTAGCACCAGTATAGACCCCTGTAGTCTCTCCCCTGCCCAGGGCTCAGCCCACTCACCAAACTGTGAGCTTAGTTCCAGACGACACTGGTACTTCAGCTGATTCAGAGGCTCTGGGGGTCTCCTTCTCTGGTGAGGACTTCCTGAGACTGGATCTGTGTCAGGATGACTGTGGGGTTGGGCCCGACTCCTGTATCAGCACAGCAGCTCCCTTCTTCTGACCTTCCAAGCCGTTCTTGGTTAGAAGATGATTTCAGCACATTCTTCTGTGAGTTTTGCTGCTCCGGGAATTTTCCTATGACCTTATTTGTATGTTTTTTGGCACGATCATGTCATGAGTTCAGGAGCTCCCAACTTTACTTCTCTATGTCTCAGTTTCCTCATATGTTCAGTGGAAATGTTATGACCTTCCTCACTTAATTAAAGGGTCAAATTTAGTGAGATTCAAGTGAAATAATAACTGAAATATTCAAATCACTGTACATTATAATTTATTATAATAATTCATATTTATATTATTAGGCCAATTTTATTTATGAGGAGATAATTCAAGTTAAAATAATGAGTCTATTTTTTTTTTGGCAAGGCAATTGGGGTTAAGTGACTTGCCCAGGGTCACACAACTAGTAAGTGTCAAGGGTCTTAGGCTGGATTTGAACTCAGGTCCTCCTGACTTCAAGGCAGGTACTCTATCCATTGCACCACCTAGCTGCCCCATCAAGTAAAAATAAGTGGGGTGAGGGCACCTAGGTGGCACAGTAGATAAAGCACTGGCCCTGGATTCAGTGCTGTGTGACCCTGGGCAAGTCACTTAATTCCCATTGCCCTACAAAAAAAGAAAAAAAAATGAAGGGAATGTGAAATAGTAGTTCCAACTATTTCAGCAGTTTCATAGAGTTGCCTTAACTTCCTATAAAAATAATGGCGAGAATAGCAATAAAAAAATAGCTAACATTTGTATAGTTAATGTTTTTATGTGCCAGACACTGTACTTTATAATTATTATCTCATATGATCCTCACAACAATCCTGGGAAGTAGGTGCTATTATTATCCCCATTTTACAGATGAGGAAACTGAGGCAAACAGAGATTAAGTAACTTGTCTAAGCTAGTAAACACAGCTAGTAAGTGTTTGAGGCTGGATTTGAACTCAGTTCTTCCTGACTTCAGGACTGTTGCTCTATCATCTGTGCCACCTAGCTATCCCAGGAGTATAATGAATGTGATAGATTATTGTTTTACATATGTATTCATGCATACCTGAGAGTCTTTTAAAGCTTAAGTATTTTTTGTGGTAGAGGAAATAAGTGGCTGTTCTATACCTGATACTCACATTGTACATAGAGTATGTTTTCTAGACAGGACCTTGTTAATTCACCCTAGATAGAACTGTACTTAAGCTTTGTTTTAGAGATTTCTCTGGAGTTACTACAGGGGAACAGGAGCCAATAAACTAGAGAGTAAGAGGAAGTCTGACTCCATCCCTCCCCCGCCCCCATACACACACACACACTCACAACTTTGACCTATAATCTGTAGATTTTTCTCTCTTTTTTTTTTGGACAATGAAACAACATTTGTCCTTCTCCAGTCCTGCTGTTTTCCATAATCTTGTCAATGTCCCTTACAGTTTCTTAGCACTCATTCTTTCTAGGTTATCACGTAGGATGCAGCTCATCTGGAATAGGTGACTTGACTTCGTCAAAGGCAGCTAAGGGCTCTCTAACTATCTCCTTATTTATATGAGATATCAACCTCTTTCTCATTCAGACATATAATCCTTCTTTCTTTGCCAAAATCAGCTAAGCCAATAATTCCTGAGTTTGGCTTAATTTCATCCTTCAAAAGATGAATAAAGAGAAGTACTGTTCTGGATCAAATCCCTACCAACAAGGAGGAACCAGTTCCTGAAATAGAAATGATAAAAAAGCTTGAAGTTGATGAGATCCTTCCATATTAAACTTTATGATAGAAGAGGAGAAATAAGCTGAGTAGAGTCTAACACGAACCCTAGATTTTTAGAGAACAAATTTCAAAGAGTTCAGAGAAAGGATAAGTAGGATTCTATGACATAGTCTAATAAAATATGAGTTGAAAAGAATAAAACATAGTAGTCTTCCATTTAAGTTCAAAAACATAAGATGGAACTACATAGCTAAGTAAATAACAGTTGTACTGAGAAACATATGGGACAGTTAACCAACTCAATAAGAGTCAACAATGTGTGATGGCAGCCAGGGAATAATGATGATGATGATTAGCATTTATGTAGCACTTTTAAGATTTGCAAAGCACTTTACAAATATCTCATTTGAGTCTCACAACCACCCCTTGATCAGGAAAGGGGGAGTGGTTTCATGACAGTTGAATCAACCTCCCTACCTTACAAATAAGGAAACTGAGGCAAACATAGGTTAAGTCATTTGCCCAGGGTCACACAGCTAGTAAATGTCATTTGAACTCAGATCTCCCTAACTCCAAGTTCAGCACTCTATTCACTTCGCTAACCTCCCAAAGCTAATGCAATCTCAGGCTCCATTAAAAGAGGCATAGTTTCCAGGACTAGAAAAGTGGAAATCCTGTTATTCTTTGCCCTGCCTAGTCCACATCTGGAATATTGTTCTCAGTTACGGGTCCCACAATTTAGGAAGGACATTGATAAGTTGGGAAGCATCCAGAATGGTGAAGGATATCACAATCCTGCCATTTACTAATGCTTAGCCTGGAAAAAAATCAGATTTTGCCTTTAAATATCAGAAGGGCTGTCATACAGAAGGTATATTCAATTTATCCTGTTTGGCTCTTTCAGGAGGAACTAAGAGTAGAAGGTACAAAGAGGCAGATTTAGACCTAATATAAGGAAAAATTTCTTAATAGTTTGTTATTATTGTTATTCAGTTGGGTCCAGTTGTTCATGACCCCATTTGGAATTTTACTGGCAAAGATACAGGAGTGGTTTGCCATTGCCTTCTAAATGAGGTAACTGAGGCAAACAGGGTAAAGTGACTTGCCCAGAGTCACACAGCTAGGAAGTATCTAGGCTGTACTGGAACTCAGGAAGAAGAGTCTTCCTGACTCCATATCCACTGTGCCACCTAGCTGTCCATGAGAGCTCTCCCAAAGTGGCATGTGCAGCCTGGAAGGAAATTCTTGTTCAGATACAGCAGGTTGGACTAGATGACTTCCAAATCTGGGATTCCATGATTCTTTTCTCAGGGTAGTGCCATTGTCCACTCTTGCTCGTCACACCCAAGGTTCTCTCCTTCCCACTTCAGCAACATTTTTCTAACTGGGGGTTCCTGATTTACCCCTGACCCTCCTTTACGTGGAAGCAGAGACTGCCAACCCCTTTCTGGGCTTGATTCAACTGTCATGAAACCACTCCCCCTTTCCTGATCAAGAAGGCGTGGCCGAGAAGAACAGACTATGCTATAATTAAATTCATTTCCCAAAGGGCAAGTTCCTGTGAGGCCAAGTTTAAAAGGTGGGAAGAATAGGGCTTTCTCTTCTCACCTCTGCAGTGCTTTCTAGGGTGGCTTCTGAAGGGGTGAACCTGTCATTAAAATGTTAAGTTTGGAGGCAGTTGGCCTTTTAAAGCCAGCTGGTCTTGGGTGTTTGGCCTTGAGTAGTTGGCAGGGTGTTTTGTGAACAGGCTGTTCCATGTGAACACGTGCCTCTGTTTCATGTGTACATTGACACTGGTTTCAGTGTACCTAAAATAGAGGCCAAAGAGCAAAGGTAAATAAAACCTGCAGCAGGATAAAATGGGCTCTGCATTTACAAATCTAAACTACCTTTTACTCTCCACTCCTCAAGGTGCCTCCATTTTTCCCGGTGCCACCAAAGAGAAAGTCCTACCATTGGGGGCAAAATGGGGAATAACAGGTTTGGGAAGGACTAATGACCTCCATGAAAATCTGTGTTTTACTTTCACACAGGTAGCCCGACATAGAAAACACACCTCCCAGAAAATCATGTGGAGCTTGTGTGTGCCTGTGTGTACATATGTGTATTGGAATTCAATAGGACTCCTTTGCCTATTTTCCCAAATTATTTATATAGTATTGAAATTAATTGTTTTGTACAATTCACTTTTTTTTTGTGGGGCAATGAGGGTTAAGTGACTTTCCCAGGGTCACACAGCTATAAGTGTCAAGTGTCTGAGTTCAGATTTGAACTCAGGTCCTCCTGAATCCAGGGCCAGTGCTTTATCCACTGCACCATCTAGCTGCCCCTACATATGTGTATTTGAACCTTGACCCAGAATTTCCACATCAGCACATTCATTTTTGAGTCCTTTAGATTTTGTACACTATCCAAGGTCGTTGATTTCTTAAGGGAAAGATCACGTAAGTTAAGGCAATATCTGAATCATTCATTCAAGCGTAGTCCATGGACCCCAAAATTATGGTGTTCCTTATCCCAACTCACAGTGGCAAGAGAGGCCCACAGCAAGCAGCTACATCTTCCCCGTCAGGCCTATTGGGATACCCTTGAGAAGTAGTGGTGTTCCAATATTATTGACCCATATCCCCATTTTATTATTGACCCAATATTAATTGGCAGTTACAGTTAATATCTCCCTTATATCATCGATTAAATGATTAACACTATCAATTTAACCAGTTTTCTCCTTTATATCCTTGTTAAGCAGTTAACGCAATTAGCTTTTTTAAAAATTTAAATAAAAGTATTTTATTATTTTCCAGTTACATGTAGAAATAGTTTTCAAGATTTGTTTATATAAGATTTCAAATTTCAAATTTTTCTCCCTCCCCCCCCCCAGACAGCAGGCAATCTGATATAGGTTAAATATACGTAATAACATTAAACATATTTCTGCATTAGTCATGTTACATGAGAAGGATCAGAGCACAAAGGAAAAACCTGAAATCAGAAAACCAACAGCATCAAAAACAAAAGAAAGAGTATGGTCCAATCAGCATCCATATTCCACAGTTCCTTTTTTCTTCCCCCTGGATTTGGAGAGCCTTTTCCATCATGAGTCCTTTGGAACATTCTTGTTCTGTTGGATTGGTGAGAAGAATCTAATCTATCACAGTTGATCAACACATAGTGTTGATGATACTGTGGATAATGTTCTGGTTCTGCTCATCTCACTCACCATCAGTTCATGCAAGTCCTTCCAGGTTTCTCTGAATTCCACCTGCTCATCATTTCTTACAGCACAATAGTATTCCATTACATTCATATATCACAACTTGTTCAGCCATTCCCCAATTGATGGACATCCCCTCAATTTCCAGTTCCTTGCCATGACAAAAAAAGCAGCTATAAATATTTTTGTACATGTGGGTCCTTTTCCCTTTTTTATTATATCTTTAGGAAAAAGACCCAAGAGTGGTATTGCTGGGTCAAAGGGGCAATTAGCTTTTACAAAGGGATATTTACTGAGAAGATATAGCAAATACAGAAATATAAACACATCCATATTTCAGTCTCTTGGGAGAGCAGGTTCAAACTTAAAGCTGTTGCTAGGGCAGCTGGGTGGTGCAGTGGATAGAGCACTGGGCTGGGAATCAGTAAGACTCATCTTGAGTTCAAATCTTGCCTCAGACATTTACTTGCTGCGTGACTCTGAGCAAATCACTTAACCTTGTTTGCCTCAGTTCCTCAACTGTAAAAATGAGTTGGAGAAGGAAATGGCAAACTGCTCTAGTATCTTTGCCAAGAAAACCCCAAATTGGGTCAATGACTCAACAACAACAAAGCATTTGTTCTTCCAAGTTCACTTCTGAATGGGATATAGCTGCTGGGTGAGTTTTCCCTTGCTATAGGACAAGAGTTCCAGCACCCTGGGCAATGCACAGCTTGGCTAAGTCCTAGAAATTCCTCCTCAGGGCTGCACTCCTTACTGGGCTCAGTTGCTGGCCAACTCTGATATGAATTTTTAGTTCCTGGACTTTTTGAGATCTTACAAGGCCTTCAAACAAAGGAGAGATGACACAAACAGGAGGTTTCCCCCTTCTCAGACCCAGGTTTGCCTAAAAGGCTTCATAGAGAGGCTGAAGATTCTCCCACACCTGGTGGCCCACAAAATAGTTTATTCCCTTCACTTGAATGCAGCCAAGGAGAGAAATCATCAATTTGGTTGCTTAATGCCTTTTGTATACTCATTCAGTTCTCACTCACCAACTAGTCAAAAGGCTTCTCTTCACTACATACAGTAAGTGCATAGGGACAAATCACAGAATACCTGTGTGCATTCTGAATCAAGAAGACCCGAGTTCAAATCCTGCCTGAGATACTTAACTAGCTATTTATTCCTGGGCAAGTCACTTAGCCTCTGTTTGCCTCCGTTTTGGTGGAGGAGGAGGTTTGCATTGTTATTTTTTTTATTTTTTATTTTTTGGTGAAGCAATTGGGGTTAAGTGACTTGCCCAGGGTCACACAGCTAGTAAGTGTTAAGTGTCTGAGGCCAGATTTGAACTCAGGTACTCCTGAATCCAGGGCCGGTGCTCTATCCACTGCGCCACCTAGCTGCCCCTGCATTATTTTTTCCAATTACATGTAAAGATAATTTTTTAACATTCCTTTTTTTTTTTTTTTTGCAGGGCAATGAAGGTTAAGTGACTTGCCCAGGTTAACATTCATTTTTTATAAAATTTTGAGTTCCCAATTTTTTTCCTTCCTCCCTTCCCAAGACAGTATGCAATTCAATATAGGTTTTATATGTGTAATCACGTAAAACATATTTCCATATTAGTCATGTTGTTATTTAAAGTTATAAAAATATTTTTAAAAACAAAATCATTACCCCCAAATCTATCCATGGACCCCCTTGGGGATCCTATAGCTCCAGGTCAAGAACCACATTATAACCTACCTATGCTTGACCATACCCTTTGACTCTTGCCCATGCTCTCCCATAAGTTCACTGCAGAGGGTCCACCCAATATGTTGAAGACTATCCTTTTTTGCCAACAAGAGGATACCAATGGAGTGCTTAGGCTGTCAATCAGTATCCATTTAGGTTTTCCTATAGGAATGGCCAAACTCTTTTGAGTAATTAGAGATTTCATCTGGGAAGCTCTGCAGGATTCCAAAACTTAACAGAATTAGAACAATGTCATTTGCAAATGGGAATATCTGAAGAACCTCACCATCAACAAGTAATCCCTCTTTTGTTTGGACTTTACACTGGGTATGACAGTAGCAAATACCTTCTTTAGGGTTTGCAAAACACTTTATAAACATCATTTCACTTAAACCTCACAATCACTTTGTGAGATATGTACCACAGGTATTACTATCTCTGCTTTTATAGGTGAGGAAACTCGGGCTCACAAAAGTTAAGTGACTTGCCCATGGTCATATAGCTAGTACATGACCAGGGCAGAATTTCAATCCAGGCCTTCCTGACTCCAAGTCCAGGGCTCTAACCATTGTCCCATACTATTTCGTTTCTACATACTAGATGGGATACAAGAATTAGAGGATAGGCCAATTCCTTAGAAAGACACCAAGGGGGGCATCTAGGTGGTGCAGTGGATAGAGCACTGGCCCTGGAGTCGGGAGGACCTGAGTTCAAATCCGGCCTCATACACTTAACACTTACTAGCTGTGTGACCCTGGGCAAGTCACTTAACCCCAATTGCCTCACTAAAAAAAAAAAAAAGACACCAAGGAAGAACATGTGTGGTTCCAAATATCTGTAATACATATACATAAATGTGTATATATATATATAATATTTAATATAATATATTTCAAAATAAGTATTTTACATATATATTACATTCTAAAACCATGTGCAATCAGCTAAATCTTGAAAGAGCTAGAACATTTTTTTAAAGTTTAGGTTTTCATATTTACATTGGATTTTCTTCAAGTGGGACTCATCTTTATCAGCCAATTGCTTTTCTCCCCATCCTAGTTAGAGCCTTTCGCCTGATTTACTACGCTATAAATATAATATGCTAGTTTACGTTAGGGTCAGACAATCTCCACCAAGCAAGTTGGATGAATTCCCATGATTTTATATTGTTAGACAAAGTATCCAGAGGAGGTTAGGGGTGATTGCTGCTCCCTCCCCCTTCTGAAAGTATGCTCAAAACACATGTAGCTCATCCTTGGATCTTTTAACCTAACCCTTCTCTCTCCCATTTGAATGACTACAGGAGAATAAAAACATTTTCATCTAAAGGTATGCATGATGATGGTGGGTAGCTGGTAAATGGTGACTGGTAGAGACTTGAAAAGAAAAGGAAGTGGAGGAAAATGGTAGGATCCAACAAAAAGAAGATTCTAAAAATACTGTCTTTGGGAGATGGCATCAAAAGTTTAGGGAACTCTTGAGACTTGCCTTCTTGTTTCTTCTCCTTTTGCTAAGCCAAGACAGGATTGGAGGTGGGAGGCAGGAAGAACATCCACAAGTGAACCCCTTCTATTCAGAATAGCAAGTGATTTTAGAGTTTTAATATATAAATATATATGTGTGTATATATATAATATTTTAGGTTATATATGTATGTATACACAAAAAATCCTAAAATACACAGACATATAACATATATCATATATACATGTGTGTGTTTACATAATTGCACACATTTTTCATTTGGCTATACATATATATGTATGTATTGTGTTATGTATATATACACACACACACACACATATTCACATGCATTCCCTTTCCTCACCCAACTTGTCCAGGAGATGTGTTTTGTATGGATGATATGTATTATTAATATTTAATGACATAATATTTAATTGCGAATATATGCTTTGTGTATTATATATGCATGCATGCATGTATGTAGCTCCCAGACAAGCTGGTTGGAGAAAGGGAAGCCCTGTGCTGTATACTGAATATAAAAGGAGACATAACTCCACCTTGGTGGAGAAAGTGCTGATTCAACAGTTGACCTGCATGAGGGGTCCAGAGTTCTGGGGAGAGAGAATTGTGAGGTTCCCTACACTCTTTGGGAGAGATATATGAAGGGAGAAAGAAAAGAAAGACTTTGGAATCTGCAGACACAGAGGAAACCAACTCCTCAACGTGTCCCTGATTTCCAGCTTGCCTCTTAGAATCTTCAGAGCTTTTCCCCTTGGGTGAGATTAGGGTCTCTCTTTTGACCATGCTGAAATTTCATTTTGCTCCCATATAAAAAGCTCCTTAACTAACTCCTGCATTTTCTGCTATATTCTAATCTATATAACTTCTCTGATTTCTATTTGCTGTTTGCTTGAGTAAATGAAAAGCTGACTTGCTATTTACGATTTGCGGTAGTATTTTGTGTAACCAGCATTTGGTGGAAAAGGGCCAAGGCAGTGAGCATAAATTTGGGTTCCCCTCCCCCCTTTAAGAGCAACCAGAGCAACCAAAAAGTGACCTTTGTTTTGAACCTATATGTACCAGGCAATATTTGAGGGAAGTCAATAGATATAATTCTAGTCGAATGAGATTCTAGCTCAAATGAGATAATGCATGTAAAGCTTTTTTGTAAATCTTAAAGTGCTATATAAATGTCATTATGCTTATCTTGTTCTTCTATTAGAGATAGGGGAGGGAAAAGACTCAGCTCCCCAGCCACAGCCCTTCTCTATCTTCCTTCAATTTTTAAAAAAAATTTTTTTTTGGTGAGGCAATTGGGGTTAAGTGACTTGCCCAGGGTCACACAGCTAGTAAGTGTTAAGTGTCTGAGGCTGGATCCAGGGCCAGTGCTCTATCCACTGTGCCACCTAGCTGCCCCTCTCTATCTTCCTTCAAAGGGAAAACTACTTTCTTCCCTGGAGAATGAACCAGATACCAGAGATAACTATCCTTGCCTCTCTCAAGAAGCATTTAGTCAGGGCAGCTAGGTGCCACAGTGGATAAAACACAGGCCCTGGATTCAGGAGGACCTGAGTTCAAATCTGACCTCAGACACTTGACATTTATTAGCTGTGTGACCCTGGGCAAGTCAATTAATCCTCATTGCCCCACAAAAAAAAAAAGAAGCATTTAGTCATTGCATATGGACATTCATAGCTTACATAGATATACACCTATTTTATTTGGGCAGTTAAGTGACTTGCCCAGGGTCACACAGCTAGTAAGTGTCTGAGGACAGATTTGAACTCAGGTTCTCCTGAATCCAGGGCCAGTGCTTTATCCACTGCACCACCTAACTGCCCCTCACACACCTATTTATGTGTGTGTATCAAAGAACTCTGTTTTCTTTTCCTCCTATCACTAGTTTTCTTCTCCTTGAGAGAAGGAATAATTTCATTCTTTGTATTTGTATCTCTGGTGCTTGATAAATGTTTATTTTTAGATTGATATAAACTGCATACTTACTTGCAAGTGATTGCAAGTAGGAAATCAAACTCAGTACTGGGAGGTCCTAAGCATATATTTGCCCAGGTTTCCAGAGTTGGTGCTAAAAACCAAGAAAATGAGAAAATACCCCTCCCCCATTCACCTGAGCCCTTCTGATCACAAACACCTCTATCCAAGGTTTACACAGTGTTTCCCTTACAGCCAAGCAAACACTCAATCATCCTCTAAGTCTTAGAGTCTAAGACAGTCCCACCCTAGCTGGTTTTGAAACAGCTTATGTGTTCTCTAAAAGCACCGAGCTCATTCCTGTGATTGACTAATGATGGTCTTGTATTTTTTTTTTTTTGGTGAGGCAGTTGGGGTTAAGTGACTTGCCCAGGGTCACACAGCAAGTAAGTGTCAAGGGTCTGAGGCCAGATTTGAACTTAGGTACTCCTGAATCCAAGGCCAGTGCTCTTTCCACTGCATTATCTAGCTGCCCCACGATGGTCTTGTATTTTATCACCAGACCAACAGCTGCCTAAGGTTGCCAACAGTTGACAACTAAACCTCTTTGCACACAAGTCCGTAAAGAGACCTGAGGTGCAGGGAGAGTAGAGAGACTCCAAACTCATAGAATCTCAGAGTTTCAGATGTCATCTAATTAATTCAACCTATACCCGAATAGGGATCCCCCACTTTCAGCATGTGATCCTCCAAATCTACTTGAAGACCTCCATTGGGAGGGAACCTACAACCTTCCAAGACAGCCATACACATCTGGATCAATCTAATTTTTAATTTGTTTATCCTTAAATTGAACTGAACCTACCTTTCTGCAACTTCTTCCCCATTGATCCTAGTTCTGCCCTTTGGCACCAAGCAGTACAAGTCTAACTTCTTCTTCCGTGTGACAGCTCTTCAAATACTTTAAGACAACTATCCTATCCTGCCCCCTTTATGTTTTCTCTTCTCCGAGCCGAATGTCTCAAATTTCTCCAGCTGATATTCTTTTGAAATGGTTTCCAATTTCTTCATTATCCTTGTCGCCCTGTTTGGGACTGCCTCCAGGTTGTCTGATTTCCTTTCTAAAATGTATTAGCCCCAACTGGAAACAATACTCCAGGGGTGTGACTTGACTAGATGTGGTAGTGGTAGTAACAACAACAATAAAAACAACAACAATAATTAAATGGAGCTGATGGCCTCTCTGTTTCTCATAAACTCATTTTTGGAAGCCTCCTTCTGCCACTGGACACTGCCCAAGCCCCTATTTCCCACCTAGCATTTCCCTACCACTTTCTTGATTTTTTGTGGAAATACCTAACCCTATACCATCTAAAATAGAGAATATTTTATTGAGCCAGGTCTCTTCTGCCCCAAGACCTTTACCTGCCTCTCTGTGAGCCACCCTGGTGGGAAGGAAATTGCAACCCAGATACCCCAAACTGCCCTAAAAAGAGGGAAAGAAAAGCTAGATGCATTTGGATGCTGAGTCTAAGAGTGGTTTCTGTTGTTGTTGTTGTTTTTGTGTGGCAGTGAGGGTTAAGTGACTTGCCCAGGGTCACACAGCTAGTAAGTGTCAAGTGTCTGAAGTCGGATTTGAACTCAGATCCTCCTGAATCCAGGGCCGGTGCTTTATCCACTGCGCCACCTAGCTGCCCCCTGAGAGTGGGGTTTTTTACAAGGGTCATTGATGATGCCCTCTCCTTTCTTCTTCCCTCTGTGACCTAAAGGCTAACCCCCTTGAGGTCCAAGGAACTTCCCTATTAGAATTTTTCCCTTATTCCCCACTCCTATCCTCTGTGTTCTGTCCTCTAGATGTTTTATTTTAGGACTTGAACCCCACCTTGTGGGAATTAAAACATACTATAGTTAAGGTCTATTGCTTCACATGTTACTAGCCTATCTGATTCTTTTATGAAATTATCTCCAAGTCCCAAAATTGCCATTCAGGATAGGGAAGAAAATAATTTGTCTCACTTGCCTCATTCTGGACACTATGCGGGGTAAGATCAATTCATCTTTATGTCACACTACTCAATCTCATGGAACTCCACTCCCCTACAACTCCTGGATCTTTTTCATACAAATGGTTGTCAAGCCACACCTTCCCCCACATCCTGCACTTGTCAAAAAGCAAGCATTGACACTAAAGTTGAGGAATATGAATATGAAAAAAATCGGACCCGGTGATAACATTAAATACACATTTTAAAATAAATAGTTCACATCCCCCACCTACTTCTGGAAGAACTTGAGGTAGCTTACTATTAAAAACACAGTATATTCAGATTAAAATGGAACAGAGACTGTCTGAAGGCAACAAGTAAAAATATCTTCTGACACTCAACTGAACAGATTACAGTAGGATCTTCAGTTTAGGTCTTTTTCTAGTAACTAAAGTTCATTTTGTTGTTTTTTTAAAGGAAGAAACATCAAGTTACATGGTTTTCATTTTCTGGCAATGGAAAATAAAAGGATTCATCTGCAAAGGCAACAAAAACAGAACTTTGTGGGGCAGCTAGATGGCGCAGTGGTGGAGCACCGGCCCTGGATTCAGGAGTACCTGGGTTCGGGTCCGGCCTCGGACACTTGACACTTGCTGGCTGTGTGACCCTGGGCAAGTCACTTAACCCTCATTGCCCTGCAAAAAACAAAAAACAGGGGCAGCTAGGTGGCGCAGTGGATAAAGCACCAGCCCTGGATTCAGGAGTACCTGAGTTCAAATCCGGCCTCAGATACTTGACACTTACTAGCTGTGTGACCATGGGCAAGTCACTTAACCCCAATTGCCCAGCAAAAAACAAAAAAAACAAACAAAAAAAAAACCAAACAAACCAAAAAAAAAAACAGAACTTTGTAGCATGAGTTCTTGGATAAATGAAATCCAAGAAGAGAAATGTGCATTATAGTGATCTGTGTTCAGGTTTTCTCTCTCTACTAAAGTGTATATATTAAACAAACAAAAGTTGATCTAAACTTTGTACGTCCCCCAGCATAGTTCAGTGCTATAAATACTTGATGTATAACAGAAAAGTTTATTGACTATAATTCGTTTATATCTATCACCTACAGAGCCTAGATCAAGTCTTTATTACTTGCTGATTGATTGATTAAAATGATCTTGTTACAAGTACCCAGTGTCATTTACATTTCTCCATTGTCACTAAGCAAATCCTTCTGGGCTTTCCACTAGCTGTAGAATTACTTATATTATTGGTTTCCTTTTTCCCATTGTTCATATCCTCTCAACCAATCAGCCCCTAGTACACATGCACAAGAGTAATTAACGACTTTCCAAACTTGCAATTTTTTTTTAACATGTGCTTTTACAAAGCCAGGAAGTCTATGCAGCATGCTCAATGCAAGGCCAAACCAAGATTTCATAAGCATGCACCTACTCCCTCAAAAGGTCATACAGACAGAGTTGAGTAATAGCTTTCTCTCAGCCACTTGAGGTCAAGTAAGTAATATCCTGAAAGCTGCACATGGCATATCTAAATTAACAACAGCATCTGGCTAAAAGTCCACCCTCGGGGAGGGAAATATACATCTATGTGATAAGGATCCAAGGCAGTTTCTGTCTACCATAGTTTTCTTCTGACATTAGCCACAAACAGAAGGAGAAATGTTGGTGTTGTGGTTTTTTTTTTTAATTTAGGAAGAACAGAGTTTCCTGAATTAAGCTAAGCATATATGTATGATTCTGGGGTTGGTCAGGTCCCTGGGCCCTTGACTGTATGCCCCATACCACAGAAAGCCTTTGCTTGCATTAATGGTAGCCTCCCTGTTCAATTTAAATGACCCCTTGGTTTTATCAGTAATTGGTCATCTTGACCTCTGGAGAGATGAATAGATTAATGAAAAGTGCATAGGATTTGGTATTAGAGGACCAGAGTTCAAATACAGATTCTGCCATTTACTCTACCTGTGTTAAGTCAATTTATCTAGATAGTCATCAATTTCCTCATCTATAGAACAATGGGACTAGAGAAGATGATCAGTAAGGTACAACTCCAGCTCTAACTTTCCAACGCTAAAATTCTTTTCTCCCTTTTCAACTCCCAAAAAATAAGATTAGGAAATCCATACAATGGAGCACTGTTTGACAAATAGCTATCTGGTCACCTCGGCAGAAAGAGGGGCCCTAATGATCCAGGACAGGAATCTGATTGTTTTCCTCAAAAGTCATGTCATTGCTTACTTTACAGCTAACTGAAAAGATTCTTTCCTGCAGACAAATTTGGCTATTGCTGCCCCTACTGTATAAACAAACATTCCCAGCCCAAAGTGAGCTTCGACGTTTTCTTTGGTCTCTCCTTCCTTTTATTATTTTTCTTTCTTTTCTAAGATCTGATTTGTAGGCCAAGTTATAAATTACTTTTTAACCACCAAATCTTTGAAGATTTTAAACTGCCGAGAAGATTAGCTCAAGGGTTTCATCTGGTCAGAAATACCCATCTACATATTTTATCTTCCCACCAAAAATATTATATACCTGAAGTAGAAACCAGACTGTATAATGTTATGACTGATAGGACATCCCAAGTAATGACCATCATCTGTAGAAGTATTAGCTGGTTAGATATTCCTAGTTTGAATGGTTCAAAATAAATTCACATGATCATAGATTTTGAACTTAGAAGAGACTTTAGAGGTTATCTATTCCAAACTTTTCACTTTACAACGGAAGAAAATTGAGGCTAAAGAGATTAAGAAATTAGCAGTAGGGGCCGCTAGGTGGCGAAGTGGATAGAGCACCGGCCCTGGAGTCAGGAGTGCCTGAGTTCAAATCCGGGCCTCAGACACTAACACTACTAGACTGTGTGACCTTGGGCAAAGTCACTTAACTCCAATTGCCTCACTGAAAAAAAGAAATTAGCAGTAAATCATATAGTCAAGTGCCTGGTCCAGTATTCAAATCTATGTTTTCTAACACAAATACAGTGTGCTTTCCCCTATAGCACATTGTTTCTTCAAGTCTCACTAATTTACTTGCTGATTTATTAAGAATAGGTGAGGTCAGAATGTGAAAGTTGAAAAAGAGACATTCAATATATTTTTTAGGGTTAGAAGTGGAAAAGGTCATCATAATCTTTTTTTTTTTTAGTATTTATTATTGTCAGTTACATAGAAGGATAGTTTTCAACAATTTGTTTTTACAGGATTTTTAGTTCTAAATTTTTTCTCCCAGCCTCCTTCCCCTCCCTCTTCCCCAAGACAGAAACCAGTCTGATAGAGGTTGTATAGGGTCATCATAATCTGAAATGTTTTTTATTTAAGAATCTCAAAATATTTTTTCAAAATGTAAAATTTGTAAACGTCATTGATAGGTTTGGAGCAAGGAGGAATCTTCAAGGCCATCCAGTCCAACCCCCTCAATTTATTAATGAAAAAAGAAGTCTAAAGTGGTTAACATGACTTGGCCAAGGTCACAAGTAAGTGGCAGACAGGTCTTATCATTCAGAATCCAGTGCAATTTCCATATTTCCATTGTAGAACATTGCTTTCCTTACCCACTTAAAAAAAAATCCAAATAGACAAACTAAGACTTAAAATCATAGAATTATATCATTATTAATTGAGAGCTAGAAAGGATCTCAGTGAATTACTCTTGTTTTCAACTCTACAACGACTGATAGAAACAAGTCTCATAGGGAGGAAGCTGAGTTGCCTTCAAGTAGCTAAAAACATACCAGATTCAATTTGGAAATCCCACATTACTATATCTGAAAAACAATAAATCTCTAATGCTTGACTTGCACATTGCTGTCCTGATATTCATTCTTCAGAACCTTTGCATTAATTTACTTTGAAGATTTAAAAGTTAAAAAGTCAATAAACTCAGATGGGCACATGTGAAAGAAGAAGCTTCTAATAAGTTGCTCAAGAGGTGTAAGGGAGGAGAGTCCACACATCTCCAGTTCACAAACCCATCGGTGAGTTGGGGTAGGGTGTCTACCAGGAGCATGGGACGATGATTCCCCATGGAATGGGAGGATGAGAACAATTTGTTCCAATGGCCATGAAGATGCTGAAGTAATCACTAAGGAGGGCTTAGAGTTTGGTCAGATACAAAAAGCCAAGGTTATCACTGCATACTGGACCACCACCATCCATACTGATTTTTGTCTTGCTATTCGACTTCAATGACTCTGGACTGAGCAACTCTGCCTCACTTAAATCCAAATCAGGAGCAGGTCAAGATATTATTCAGTGATATCATTGATCTTCTTCAAAAACAAAGGATGAACAACAGTCCCAATAAATGTAATTATAGAAGCCCTAGATATCTCTATTGAATCAGTCAACAGTATAAATTAAGTATGAATAAGTCTTTAATAAATTTGGGAGGAGTCGGATACTTTGATCATGGATGGAATCAGATGATGCCACACAGGAAAGCTATTGTGTTTTGCAGACCAAATCAGACTAACTTCTGGGCCAATGTATATTGCAACAAAGCCAGTTCAAAGTCAAGCATCATAGCAAGACATTATAACAAAGCCAACTCATAGTGGCAAAAGAAATTGTTTATGGAGAGGATAGAGGATTAAATTCTTTCCCTGCCCAACTTCTTACTGAATAGAAGGAAAACCTTGCGAACTTAAAAAGGTCAGAAGATTTGTACTTCCCATTGAGACTGGTAGCAGTGTCTCCTGGGCAGCAGTGGCTGATGGTAATGTCTGCATCAGGAACTGAGAGACAGCTTCAGTATTATACAAGAGTAAATAAGCCTCAAGCTGAGAAGAGAGCATACCTAAAGGCAACTTGTGAAGAATCCATTAAGGGAGAAAAGCATTTTACAAATATATATTCTACACATATGTCACACCACCCTTGCAATCAGAACTCCATCCCACTCTTTCCATGGACCAGTATGTATTTGTGGAAAAGTGGTGTCCCAGATTTTTGGGGATATGTTTTTGTTTTAACTATTTTATAATACACATTCCTAAGATCTAATTAAGTCTGACTGGTTGATAATCAATGGGAACAACCTTAGATGGGGGGTTGTGATCAAGAGCACAAGAAAACTCCTACCCCACCTGGGTAACTCCTAGTTCTATAAAAGGAAAAGGACTGAGGACCCAGCCCACCAATGTGATTGGTAGTTCGAGAAGAGGATGGGGAGTTGCTATAGCAACAAACAGCCAATTCTAATATATAACAGTTGGTATCATCACTACCTATCTTGCCTAAAATTTGATATAAAATTCCTTTAAGGAAAAGGTAGGGACTAGATTGGTGGGCACACTTCTCCAACTTCTCATGGTCAGTGGAATCAATATAAGTAAGCCTCAGGGACTGTGAAACAGGGAGTTTAGACTGACAGTCTTCATGAGGTTGGAATAGTTCATGTGACTGATACATAAACAGACATGCATTCTGTATGTGGATCCATCTCTAGCTAGTTTGAGGTCTGTAGTAGGAGCAATATCTTGATTCCTTTCCCCATGAAAGTTAGGCAAGTTTTTCCTTAAAAGGTGTTGAGAACATCCTGGAGTTTTGGTTGAGTTAGGAGACTAGAGGCTCATGTTGTTGACATCACTTCTAGATTGCCTGAATACAAAGCAGGCAGTAAGAGCTCTAGGACCTTTGTGATGTTTGGTTCTTGGATCAGATCATGATGGGCAACTCAGGCAAAGAAACTTTGCTTAGTTGACTCAACTCCTATTGTCCTCGATACCCATCTTTGATCAATAGCTTCTTCCTGCTATAGCTAAGTAAAATATCTTTTTGTTAATTGTTGAGTGACCTACAGTGTCTCATTTTGTTCCAATATCAAACCAAAGCCAAGAGGGGACTAGCTTGAATCATATCCAGTCCAGGATTGGTCAAAGGACCTTTGTAGGGTCAAAGGACCTTTGTAGATAAATGATCCTTCTGATGTACCCCTGCCTCCTTCATCCTTTTTTTTCCAGAGAAGAAAAAGTTGGCAGAATTTGTAAAAGACCCAACAAACAAAATTTAATAAATACCCACTAACTACAGCTAGAAAGCTGACTTATAATGGAAAACTCACTCCCCCAAATATATGTCGATTTGAGGGTTCCCTTGTTTGGCTGAGGCAGGAGTAATTATAATCTAAATTGAGGTTTAGATAGGTTGAGTATTGTGTTCATCAAGAATTGATTGACAGGGGCAGCTAGGTGGCGCAGTGGATAGAGCACCTGCCCTGGAGTCAGGAGTACCTGAGTTCAAATCGGCCTCAGACACTTAACACTTACTAGCTGTGTGACCCTGGGCAAGTCACTTAACCCCAATTGCCTCACTAAAAAAAAAAAGAATGATTGAAGATGGTTATGTGATGGACAAGAAAAAACATTTGAGACCCAGAACTGTGAAACCATGGGATGATATATAAATTAGTTTGGAACCTGGATTTTTTTAATAGTGTAAGCCAGAGAGTGTCAAACATGCAGCCAGAGGACTTCATGCAGCATGCAACACTCTCCAGTGTTGCTGGAAACCTGGGAAATACTTAACCAAAATAAATAAAAAATACCATAACACATACATAATATTACATTTTTAAAACAGCACTTAACACAGTATTAACATACATAACAGGCACATAGTAGGTACTTAATAAATGTTATGTATTGCTTGTTCTGCCCATATGGAATTGTTTCTATTTGGACTGGTGGAAGCAAGTCGTCTAAGAGAAGAATTGTCCTTCCTTGAAAATTATCCTTCCTGGATGTAGCCTTTCAATATCAAAGTTGAATCTGTCTCTCAACACTATTATAACTAGAACAAGCAATTTTCAGACAAAGAATCAAAGTTATCTATAATCATATGAAAAAATGCTCTAAATCACTATCAATTGAGAAATGTAAATTAAAACAACTCTGAGGTACCACTTCACAATATCAGATTGGCTTCTATGACAGAAAAGCAAGAAAAAATGACAAATGTGAAGGGAATATGGGGAAAATGGAGACACTAATACATTGTTGGTGGAGTTGTGAGCTGAATCAACCATTATGTAAAGCAATTTGGAACTATGCCCAAGGGGCTATAAAATCATGCATATCCTTTGACCTAGTGATACCACTCTTAGGTCTATATCCCAAAGAGATATAAAAAAAGGAAAAGGGAAAGGGAAAGAAACTATATGTACAAAAAATATTTAAAGCAGTTTCTTTTGTGGTGACAAGGGGATACCCATCAGTTAGGGAATAGCTAAACAAGTTGATGGAATACTATTGTCCTATAAGAAATGGCAAGCAGGATTCTTTTTCTTTTTTTTTTGTAAAAGTATTTTATTATTTTCCAGTTACATGTAAGGATAATTTTCAACATTTGTTTTCATAGGATTTTTAATTCCAAAATTTTCTCCCACCTTTCCTTTCCTCCCTCCTCCCCAAGATGGAAAGCAATCTGATATAGGTTATATCTGTACAATCACATTAAACATATTTCTGCATTAGTCATATTGCAAAAGAAGAATCAGGACAAAAGGGAAAAAACTCAAAAAAGAAGGGAAAAAACAGCCCCAAAGTAGAAACAGTATGGTTCAATCTGTATTCAGAATCCACAGTTCTTTTTTCTGGATGTGGAGAACATTTTTCATCAGGAGTTCTTTGGAATTGTCTTGGATCATTGCACTGCTGAGAAGAGCCAAGTCTATCACAGTTGATCATCACACAGTGTTGTTATTACTGTTTACGATGTTCTCCTGGTTCTGCTCACTTCACTCAGCATCAGTCCACTTAAGTCTTTCCAGGTTTTTCTGAATTCTGCCTGTTATCATTTCTTACAACACAATAGTATTCCATTATATTTATATACCACAACTTGTTCAGCCATCCCCCAATGGATGGGCATTCCCTTGATTTCTAATTCTTTGCCACAACAAAGAGAGCTGCTATAAATATTTTTGTACATGTGGGTCCTTTTCCTTTTTCCATGATCTCTTTGGGATACAGACCTATTAGTGGTATTACTGGGTCAAAGGGTATGCATAGTCCCATAGCCCTTTAGGCATAGTTCCAAATTACTCTCCAGAATGGTTGTATCAGTTCACAACTCTGCCAACAATGCATTAGTGTTCCAATTTTTCCACAGGCAAGCAGGATTCTTTTAGAAAAATTTGGAAAGACTCTCATGAACTGATGAAAATGAATGCATACTTTAATGATGAAGTAAGCAGAACCAGGAGATCATTGTACACACTAACAGCAATATTGTACAATGATCAACTGTGAATGATTTAGATATTCTCAGCAATACAATGATCTAAGACATTTGTGAAGGACTTATGATGTAAAATGCCATCCAGCTCCAGAGAACTTTTGGAGTCTGAATGCAAATATCTATATCTATATCTATATCATCTATATCTATATCTATATCTATATCTATATCTGTATATACATATACATATATACATATCTATATTTATATCTATAAACTTTATTTTTATTGTTTTGGTCTGTTTTCTTTTACAAAATGACTAATATGGAAATGTTTTACATGACTACACATGTGTAACTGATATCAAATTGCTTGCCTTCTCATTGAGGGGGAGGGGAGGGAAGAAGAGAAATGGGAACTCCAAAAAAAATTTAAGTGTTAGAAATTGTATTTACATGTAATTGGAAAAAAGATTTGAAATTAAAAAAAAAACATTACAATTGTCCAACAACAACAACAAAACCCTACCATATCTACAACATCCCAATGAAACAGGGGAAGTAGCAGGCACACAGCTATTTTGGATAGGTTCCTGATTTTTCATTCAATCAGTAATAAGGTCATGAAAGGCACAACAAATAATGTTCAAATAGCAAGTACTGGGGCAGCTAGGTGGCACAGTGGATAGAGCACCGGCCCTGGAATCAGGAGTACCTGAGTTCAAATCCGGCCTCACACTTACTAGCTGTGTGACCTTGGGCAAGTCACTTAACCCCAATTGCCTCACTAAAAAACAAAACAAAAAAAAACAAACAAACAAACAAATAGCAAGTACTTCTGTTAGAGATAATCTTCAAAATTCCTGAAAGGCAGGCATAATGAGCTGTGATGACAATCCTACTCTCCAAATATATGTGGATTTGAATGACCTTGTCTGATGGAGACAATGACCTTAAGCTGATGTTTAGATATGTGCCCCAGGGCTGAAACCTAGTTATTTGCATAAGACTTGCCTCATTGGATGATCATCTCTATAGGCAGAGTAATCATTCTCTCTACCAATGAGAGTCTACCAATGAGGAAATCAAATGTAGCAGCTAGGTCCAGCTAGGTGGTCCAGTAGATAGAGCTTTGGGCTCAGAATCAGGAAGACTCCTCTTCCTGAGTTCCAATCCAGTCTCAGACACTTATTAGCTGTGTGACCCTGGGCAACTCACTTCACTGTGTTTGCCTCAGTTTCCTCATCTGTAAAATGAGCTAGAGAAGGAAATGGCAAGCCACTCCAGCATCTTTGCCAAGAAAACCCCATAGTCACTCACAACTGAAACAACTGAACAACAAAAATGCAAATACCTATGGTTTTTATATAACTATATATATATATATATCAATGTTTATATTAATAATTATTCATAGAATCATAGATCTAGGCATGAAATGGGTCTCGGAGGTCATTTAGTCCATTTCCCTTGTTTAGAAATGAGGAACTAAAGTCCATGAGGTAATCAACTTTCCCAGGGAAACACAGGTAGAAAGCATCAAAGGCCTGATTGGCGTCAATGTTCTTTCAGCTGTATCACATTGTTTCACAAACAGTTATACAATTAAATCTTTATGACAGAAACCTAAATGTGTAGACCATGTGAGCGTGAGGATAATTGGAGCTTTTTTAGAGAACTTGATTTTTCATGAAGTATTTCAGAGAAACAGAGTCATGAGATGAACTGAACCCTGGGAGGAGCCAAAAGAGGTAGCTCAGACCTGTGCATCAGGACAGGGAGATTTCTGTATGTGGAAAACCAAGGGAGTGTTAGAAGGTTAGAGTTTAAATGACTGTGGAGGAGAAATCTAGATCTGGAAACTGAGGCAGTGGACTTGGAACCTAGGGAGAACCGAGGGAGAAATAACAACCTAGTAGAAGATGCAAAAGGTGATAAGGAATCCAAAGACAGGAACAAAAGGATTGTACCAGGTGTTCTGAAAAGAAATAAACAAGGGTAACAGCCTAGGAGAATGATTAAAGAATGCAGTTATCAGGCTATTTCATATAATATGACTGTCCACCTATACCTCCCCTACCTATATATTCTTAGTTTCTAACATCTCACACTACATGTAATGAGGTAATTGTGCACTCTAACTAGCTTTTCATTGTGAAGAAGACACTGGCAGAAGGGAGGAAAGGGTGCAAGAAAAAGATACTATTAGCTCACATTTTATATAGATTTTCAAAGTGTATTTCCATATGGAAATAGCTGTGAGGGATGCAAACACTATCCTTTTAAAGTTGAGGAAATTGAGGCTATTAAGGTCACATAGCTAATAAGTTGCAGAGCTAGAATCTGAACCTAAGAAGACTTTTTGTTCTAGGCCCAGCACTCTTTACATTCAGTAGCAAAAGGGAGGAATCACTCAAGCAAAACCAATGGAGAAAAAACTCTCCCCTTCTTCAAATCCCATTGGTTGGTAGAATTAAAAAGCAAACCAAATGACATTAATGTAATGTAATACTCTAATAACCATTAGGTGGTGCAGTGGATATTGTACAGACCTGGAGTCAAAAAGACCTAAATTCCAATCTGGCCTTGGACACTTAAACAGCTGTGTGACTCTGGGTAAAGTTGTTTGCCTCAGTTTCCTCATAGCACCTACCTCCCAGGGCTGTTGTAAGGGTCAAGTGAGATATTTATAAAGCACTTAGCACAGTGCCTGCCTCATAGTAAGTGAGATAAAAATATTAGTTACAATTTACAAGCATGAAGGATACAAAAAAAATCTGGGTTACAACATAACAATAAGTGAGAAAAGCCCAACCAGATGAGAGGGAAGATGACCATAGTAGATAGAGAAACTTTGATTCTCTAAAACTTGGATCCATAAAAACTGGTATTTGAATCCTACCTTAAATCATTTAACTTTTCTGAGTGTTAGTTTTCTCATTTTGCAAAACTAAGGGATAGACTGGATATGGCTGCCAAAGTTCCTTTCAGCTCAAAATCTATGAGCTTATGATCCTAAAAATAAAAAAATAAATATTTATTTTAAATAGCATTTATTATATTAATAATCAATATATTTTGAACATTTTATACATGAAACATTTAATTTTTTTAAAAGATTGTGTAATTTTATTTTTAAATGAGTACCTAGTAGGAAAATTGCCCATGAAATCTGTTTGGTACTTGCTCTGGACCTGCCAATTCTAACCATGTGAGGCTTGAATGTATTCTCCATGCTGAGTAAGAGGCTATTTTTTCCAGCACTAGAATAAAGAAACAAGGAAAATGCGGGACATGAAAACCAAGCTCAGATTTTTATGATTTAAAAAAGATAATTAGGTAGGCAGATAGACAGACAGACAGATGCTAGGGAAAGGGCAATGTGGCAGGCGAGCAAAAGGAAGTGGAGTCCAGAAAAAGTCAAGGTGAGATCCAGGTGAAGCATGGGTGGAGCCCATGGGTAGAGAGTAGTCCAGGGTAGAGAGTAACCAAAAAGGAGAAGAGGGTCCAAGAGCAGTGGGTTCCCAGCTTGGCAATCATAGAATCATAGATTTAAAGCTAGAAGGGAATTTGGAGTTAGTTCAACTTATTCATTTTATAGATGAAGAAACTGAGACCCAGAGACATAAACTGATTTGCTCAAGGTCACATAGGTAGTAAGTGGCAAAGCTAAGATTCAAACCCAAATTTTCTGACTCCATATCCATCACTCTCACACAGTGTACAACACTGTGACATTTATTGCATTCACTTTGTCATTTGCTCTCCTACACTAATGCGTCTGGAGATATGTGTGTAACTGACAAAAATGGTGATCCAGGTTATCTATAGAAAAGCTCACAAGATTCCACCCTGTGCATTACTCCATATTTCTTCAGTTATGTCCTTTGATTACCCTACAGTGATTTATTAATCATCAATTTTATTGACCTTTAAAACCCTGATATAGATTCTGCCCATTGACTGTGTGACCTGGAGTCAGTCTTTGAATCCTGGAGTACTACAGCCAGAAGAAATCTAATCCAACCCCTGCATCCAGAGATGTAGCACCACTGGAGTAGGTAGTTAGAAGGGAGATAGCCAGCTCCTCAATGGGATATTCCCTCCATGATTTAATTCCCTCCAATAACTTACACCTTTGTGTATCTATCCCTAATGTTTTCCCCATTTGAACTTGTGAACTCATCAGATGAGAAATCAATCTATCAAAAAGCATTTATTAGGTGTTTCCTATGAGCCAGGGACTGTACTAAATGCTTTTATAAAACTAGCCACTGTGGCTCCCACTACCTGAAGGCCAGGTATGCTACATTTCACTCTACTCTCAGGGTTCTCTGGTACCCTTAAGTCAATTTGGGGGTATATTTAAACTCTCTGCAAATGGCTCCAGCCCCCACCAATGGTGTTCCTTCAACTGTAGGGAGGTGGTCCCCTTGCACCTGAGTTCCATTTAGCCATTAACGATCAGATTCCCTTTTATACAGAAATATGTACTTCAAAAAGTTTAATTTTACAATCATACAACCTTACTACTCCAACAAGATGGAAGGCATAATCCACCTCCCCTTTTGTACTACCTCATTCTCTGGGAAAGAAAAGGGGATTAGGTTCATAGTTTATCTCAGGCACTATAGAACACAGTCCCAGTTTCAAGTTCAAACCCAACTTGGGATCAAGTCCCAGGTACCCTGGCTTCTCAAGGCTCCCATGCCAAGCTGGCTGGCTACACCATGCTGCCTGCAATCCTGGCTCCAAGGTGGTCATGGCTTAAATTCCTGGTTAGCAGGGATCATCTGAAACTGAGGAAGACAACCAAAACAGAATAGAAACAAACAGAAGGAAGGAAGGAAGAGAGTCCCTTCCCTTTCACTAGTTCAGTTCATGGTGCCCATGCTGTGGATGAACTGTGATCTTCCCTCCCTAGATGAAGCAGATAAAAGTAGCCAAAAAAAAGAGTGTCAGTGCAGGGAAAATAAAGATTGGAGGGGCGGTGGATGGGGGGAAGCAACCAGGCTGAATCCCACCAGTTTTAGAGACACAGATAACTAATCAAAAGAGGCTTTACCCATTAATGGGGTCAGGGACACCTACTACTTACTCCATGTTAGGCAATCTGGACATGTTCCAAAGGTCCCTTGGGTGTCCTCTACGTTAAGTGAACTGGGAATTCCCAGACAAACCCAGTTTTCACTGGGGGATATAAAGAAAAAGAAAAAACAGTCTCTCCCCTCAAGGACCACAGTAATCTAATGTTTGTAAATGAAAAGATACTTCTGGAAAAAGAATTCACTATGTGATACAAATTCTTGTTGACCATGAAAAGATACACGCTTCTGGGAAAAGAATTCACTATTCACTATGTGACATAAATTCCTCTACATTTACAGATCAAAAAATTAACAAATGTTCATGCTTTGGAAAATTGCCTGGGACATTGAGAAATGATTTGCCCAGGGTCACACAGTCGGCATGTGTCAAAGGTTTATTGAAATTTGTGCTGCCCCAATTTAAGTGACTCCATTGTTTGAGTCTTACTTGTCTTACATTAAGTACCTTCAAGTCAACATGTAGCATTAATCTATTGGAGGAGGCATCATCTAGGCAGTGACATGCACCTTTGATCCTCTTGCCCTACCTGCCAATCTGTATATAGTCCCATACATGTTCATCTCATTCCTTTGTCTCTAATCTCATTTCCTCATGGTATGGCAATGGGGAGGAGCTGAGACAAAATGGCCTGTCCCCTTTGTACATATGTGCCTATCAGGATTGTTTTCCTTTTCCTTTTTCTTTTTTGGTTTTTTTTTTGTTTGTTTTTTTAGGTGGGGCAGTGAGAGTTAAGTGACTTACCCAGGGTCACACAGCTAGTAAGTGTCAAGTGTCTGAGTCCAGATTTAAAGTCAGGTCCTCCTGAATCTAGGGCCAGTGTTTTATCTACTGTGCCACCTAGCAGCCTCCATAAGGATTATTGTTCTTATCATATAAAAGCTGTCCACAGTTTGAATCCCACATTGGTCCCAGCAGCTATCCCGCCAATGTTTTCTGTGTTGGCATTCTGAATAAACTCACCTCAGATACTTGTTAGCTATGTGACCCTGGGCAAGTCACTTAACCTCTATGGCCTTAAACATCTGGGACCATCTCCAGTCATTCTGATGTATATCTTGTCACTGGACCCAGATGGCTCTGGAGGAGAGTGAGGTTGGTGGCCTTGCACAGCCCTCCCTCACTTAAATCCAATTCAGTGCAAGTCATGACATCACCCTGATGTCATGGTCCTCTTTGAGAATGAAGGACAAACAACAACAACAAACTCCTTTCATTTTTATTTTCCAGAGTTTTACCTCTTCCATGTGGACAAAGGTCCAAACAAAGCATTTTCCTTTTAAAAATCTTGGAGAGCTTTAGCCAGGTTTCTTTCTGAGGGACTTTCATCCATGCCTAACACCAAGGGCCAGGCCTACTCTACCTCCCTGCAAGAATATGTCATTATCACCACTATTAATCAATACTGTACTAGAAATGCTAGCTATAGTAATACAAGAAGAAAAAAATTGAAGGTATTAGAATAAGCAAGGAGGAAACAAAACTATTACTTTGCAGACAATATAATGATATACTTAGAGAATCAACTAAAAATAGTTGAAGTAATTAACAGCTTTAGCAAAGGTTTCAGGTTATAAAATAAACCCACATAAATCATCAGCATTTCTATATTACCAGTGAAGTCCAAAAGGAAAAGATAGAATGAGAAATTCCATTTAAAATAACTGGAGACAATAGAAAGTACTTGAGAGTTTACCTACTGTTAAGGGCTAAAATTCTAGCTAAACTGTCTAAAATATCTAATGAGTGGTCGCCAATAAATTATAAGCTTTAGCAAGAGTTAGACTTTTAAGCATTTATTAAGGAGAATAAGAATTTGGTAAAGAGAGAGAAAAAGGCCTAGATTCCTATCTATTAAAGGGAGAGCACATTTCTAGCTCCCTTCTCCGCCAGAGTCCAGAGGAAAAAAGTGAGACCGAGCGCCAGTCTCTTCCTTCCTCCTCCCACTAGTCCAGCGTCACTTCCTGAAGCCTGGTCTTGCCCTCAAAGACCTTTGCTTCATGGGCAGAACTCTTCTACAGTAAGTATCCAGCAGGTGGCGTCATTCCAATCGTTACAGTCCCCCCTGTTGTTCCTCAAGAAACAAAATGTTTCCTTGACGGAACAGTAAAAACAATATAATAACTATTGCTAACTAATAATATGTGAACAACAATATAGAAAAGGAAGAGAGGAAAGTTTTGTCCAGAGGGGCGATTTTTTTTTTTTTGTCCTCATGAACCGACGCTTTGACATTAGTCTTGCAAAGGGAGGGCCTCTGCAGAGAATACACGTTACAGATGGTGTATATTATAACAGAAAGAGAAAAGAGAAAAAAAAAAACAACAAAACAAAACTGTTCATTTAAAGTCTCTGAAAGTCTTTTCTCAGATGTCCTCTAGGTGTAGTCGTGGAATGGAAGTCTTTTCAGGGGTTGATGTGTGGATGCTGGTAATCAGCCAGGAAATTTCCTACAAAATTGAGCTTAACACAACTTTAAAATAGCTTTGTCAATAATAAAATCAAACAATGAAAGTTCTCAAAAACATGTCTAAGGGAATTCAGAATCTTAGTTGTTACACATGAAACATATAATAAAACAAAAATTGAAACATTCTTTAAAATTATAATCTTACTATAGTCCCCCCTCATGGAGGGTAATTGAGAAGACAATTGCTGCAATATTAATTAATAAAAATAATTTTTATCTTTGTTTTATCACTTTTTGCATCATCTGCCTAATTATCCTCATGCCATTATGAGAAATTTAAAAATCTTATATAATTGGTAACAGGTGTCAAGGCCAAATTCAACACTGTATTTATCATGACACCTGAGATAATTATGGGGGTTACCATAAAAGAACAGAGAAATGATGGGATATGAGCATTCCCACACTTGAGCAATATATACTGCCCATACAGTATGCCAGGCTTAAAATAGGTGGATGGAATATACGTCCATGCCACCGAACATATTGGAGGAAACTGAGTCAGACTTAATCAGATGCATGGGATTGAGATGTCCATGGCATCAGGCATATAGGAGGGAGCATAGAAGCCAGGTGTAGAAGTGAGATGGGTGGGATCAATACTTCCAGCCATCTGTACAATATTGTGGGGAAAAAAGAGTATAAAATATTAAACCAAGAGAATCCAACCTCAACATTTGTCAAAAGCCGTTCCCTCGGCCATACCTTGACTTCATGCATGTCTCCCCTCATGTGACAGTTCAGTGTCTGCTCCTTGAGCAATATGTATTCCTCTTGTGATTGGATGGCACCTTGGCCAACTGGCATCTGATAACTCAGAATAAAGGCAATTAATGTCTTAAATGATAAGTTCCCATAATCCAAGTCTCATATGGATTTAAAATTGAGGATAATAAATGATTGCAAAAAATGTGAATACATCTTGACTCAAAATATAATATATAATTATGCAACAATTTCAAATAATACCCTTTTTTTTTACTTAGTATACAATTACTTTTGTGAAAAATCAGAACATACTTAAATACAAGTTAAAGCACAACAGAATCTCAAAGAACTTTTTTTTGAAAAAAGAAAACTTTTACAAATGTTCCCCTCTTTTTTTTTTTGAATATGCTTATCAAAAAATAATACTTCTAGAATCAATTTACACTTGCCATGGCAACCAATTTGCCAGGGAAATGCTTTGAAGAGTTTGATCAAATAATCAGTTGAGAAAAAATAACAAAAACAAACAACTCAGAATATGGGAGCACAATACTCCTAGAATTAACATTGTATTATGAAATCAAAACCATCTTGCAATTTTTTAAAATTAGATAAATGTATAGAAGAAAATACACATGGAACAATAAAAGACAGTGAAATTCAAACTAAGGAAATCTAAATGAGCATGAACTTAATATTAATGAGTATTACAAAATATAAACTTGATCGCATGACTATAAAAAGCTTTTACAAATATTCTCCTTGTTTTAGAAACTAAGTATAAGACACAATCTCAAAAGCATTAAAATCTCTATGAAAATAAACCTATACCATTAATTCCAAAATGTATATGTAATAGCATAGAAATCCTATGTAACCTCTGAACTGACATTAATAATCTGAGTGAATTCAGAACACTCTTGATTCCGATATCTAAAATCCCCAATACTCATATCAATACCTTGCTGCTTACTTCTACATTTCTGTAAAATATATACC
The DNA here is from genome assembly GCF_019393635.1 of Dromiciops gliroides. NCBI lineage: Eukaryota > Metazoa > Chordata > Mammalia > Microbiotheria > Microbiotheriidae > Dromiciops > Dromiciops gliroides. The sequence continues at coordinate 146,256,024 of NC_057862.1, forward strand.
CTTCCATGGCAAAAGAAGCAGAGTCTTGAACTATGTTGATTGTCATTCTTATTCAGCTTAAGTTTTTCTTCTTTAACCCCTCTATATTGTCTGTCAGTCTTTCCACCATACAAATGCTTTATAAGATTACTAATTAAAGACAAAAGCAGGTTAGCAAAATTATGAACAAAACGAGCATATCTGGAATTTAAAGGGCTTTCTAAGGTTGTCTCAGAAGCACAGCCAGGCTGGGGAAGGGCTGAGCCTGAAGCTGCAAATGTAGTTAGAGAAAGTTGCGCATGAGCATTAGATCTCTGGACTTCCCAGGCAGGGGAAGCAATGGGCTTGGCCATGGGAGGAGTAGAGGGTGGGGTCTGGAGAGGAGGGGAGGGACCAGAGCAATTTGAATCAGACTTGATTTTGAACTCAGGCCTGGATTCCTCTTCCCCCACTTTGCCTCCAGGTGCTAGGGGATTAAAAGCTTCTAGAGGGTGGGTCATTGCCTCCAGGCATGCAAAATTAGAGCAACAATTACTGTTAGAACTGGGAAAAGCTGCAGGAATCTCTTCAGGTTTCTCTGAAAAAGCATGGTTGGGAGAGGGAGAGATATTTCCTTGTGTGAGTAAGTTGCTGGCTCTTTAACAAAAATAAAAAGAAAAATAGAAAATCCACAAAAACAAAGCATTAACATGATCTTATCTCCCATTGTCTGGTTAAACAGACTAAAATCAAAAATAGGGTAATTAGGGAGTTTAAAAGGTCCATTCGAAAAAATTTAAAGGGAAAACGCAGCCAGTACGCCAGTACTTAGCAGTTAAAGGGAGAGGGAGGGGAAATTTCTTACCCAACCAGCAGATCAGAAGACTGAGGTTTAGCTTTCCTCTTCGTGGTCAGCCATCTGTTAAGGGCTAAAATTCTAGCTAAACTGTCTAAAATATCTAATGAGTGGTCGCCAATAAATTATAAGCTTTAGCAAGAGTTAGACTTTTAAGCATTTATTAAGGAGAATAAGAATTTGGTAAAGAGAGAGAAAAAGGCCTAGATTCCTATCTATTAAAGGGAGAGCACATTTCTAGCTCCCTTCTCCGCCAGAGTCCAGAGGAAAAAAAGTGAGACCGAGCGCCAGTCTCTTCCTTCCTCCTCCCACTAGTCCGCGTCACTTCCTGAAGCCTGGTCTTGCCCTCAAAGACCTTTGCTTCATGGGCAGAACTCTTCTACAGTAAGTATCCAGCAGGTGGCGTCATTCCAATCGTTACACTACCAAGACAAACTCAGGAACTATATAAACATAATTACAAAACACTTGGTTAATATGACAAAAAGGGGAAATGACAAATGTTGGATGGGGATGTAGAAAAATTGGGACACTAAATTGGTTAAGTTGTGAACTGATCTAACCATTCTGTAGAGCAATTTGGAACTGCATACCAGCAATATTACTATTAGTTCTGTATCCCAAAGAAATCAAAGATAGAGGAAGAGGTCCTATATGTACAAAAATATTTGGGCACTTTGAGCCACATATTCACTGTATATGTGAACAAGTTCATTGTATGTGTGAAACTCTAGAAGGTGATTATTCTTAATTTATAAATGAAGGATAAATGAAATGCCTTTATGTTTGCTCATTGTTCATAGAAATATGAGAAAACTAATAATATCCTAGCCCTAAGCTGTGATTAGTTTTTTTTTAGTGAGGCAATTGGGGTTAAGTGACTTGCCCAGGGTCACACAGCTAGTAAGTGTTAAGTGTCTGAGGCTGGATTTGAACTCAGGTACTCCTGATTCCAGGACCAGTGCTCTATCCACTGCACCACCTAGCTGCCCCCATGATTAGTTTTTGCTATTTATGGTAAAATCTCTTGGGATTGTTATTTAATAACAAGCTAACTTTTGATTTCAGGCATGATTGTCTGAATTGTCATAAAGTCAATAGTCCACCATTCAAAGAGAATGCCATGTGCTGCCCAAAGGGAGAACAGTCTAAGAATTGCTATGGGTGGATATGTGTCTGAAAAAGTTGAAATTACCTTGGGAAAATTAAAGATAGGATCCTACTGACTCAGTTTCCCATTATACTATTTCCTTTCTGAACAGGAAATTTCCCCAACTAGTTCATTCTGAGCCTGGTTTTTAATATTCTGTGAATAATGTGGAACTTTGCCTTATGGTTGGATATTAACTATGATTTTCACCTGGAATCAAACATAGCTAAGGGAGTATTCCCACTGTTATGGCTTGTGTCACATTGATCTGTGCCCTTGAAGGAACAGTCTTGATAGTGTCGTAACCATGTTCCTCTTTTTTCCTTCATAGTAAAATTCTGTTATCAGGGCAGGTGAGCCATGGAAGTTTATTGTTACAATATTAAGTCTATTGATAAATAGAGCAATACTAAAACATCTGCATTATTATAATCGGATACAATTATGAAAGATTTTACTATTGTTAATATGTATTTGTAGTCAGCCCCATATCCCATGTAACTAGGTAAATTAGTTCTTAGCCTTGTCATCCCCTTGCTATTAGCCATATACTCATATATAAGATTAGGTCCTTAAAGTACCTCATTCTTTCAAGATGGTATGAAGATAATAGGTATATCCTCAAAAAGGAAGATAAGACAAAGATGTAAAAAGGTATTTTAAGTTTAATGGAGTAACCAACTCTGGGATCAGGAGGACCTGAGTTCAAATTGGGTCTCAGACACTTAACACTAGCTGTGTGACCCCGGGCAAGTCATTTAACCCCAGTTGCCTCCCCACCAAAAAATAAATTTAATGGAGTAGTAAACTTTGAGAAAGAAACAAGATTAGGCTATTAGAAATCTAAGAACTAGAATATATATGTATATGTGTATATATATGTATATGTATAAGAAATCTAAGAATGAGAATATATATATGTGTGTGTATATATGTATTTGTGTATATGTGGATGTATATATATATGTATATATGTGTGTGTGTGTGTGTGTGTGTGTGTGTATATATATATATATATACACATTTTCCAAATCAGGCTTCCCTCCTTCAGCCTGTGGGTGACATTGCTCATATCAGATACAGAATCTGGGCAAAGAGAGAAATAACAAGTGATATGTAAAAAAAAAGCTTTCTGAACTTTCAGGTAAATGATGGATTCTTAATTTGTTGTTCTTCTTATAGCTCTATTGTTAATAGGGTTAACATCCATAGGGGTTGAGTTAGTTCTTGCTACATTACTGGAAAAAGCCAATCTGACTAGATTTTGTTGCAGTTTATTAAGTTATTAAGTCTGATCAATAGCTGGACTTAACTGCATTATCCAGGGAATTTCTGCAAGTGCTGTGGACTTTGAAGATGGTGGAGGAAATGCCTCCACAGACCTGCCTGATCCATAAATAAACTCAGTTTCTTTTCCTCAGTTTTGCCTCTTTCATTGGGGGGCAAGTGCCCAAACAAAGAATTTTCCTTTTAACAGATTGGACTTGAATCCAAATCTTCTAGATTCTTAAAGCTGACCCTCTTTCCACTACTCCACTCTGTCACTTTGAACTAATTCTAAGGTTCCATTAATAACAATAATTGCCTTGCCTTTTCTTAAACTCTGACCCTCTGTAAAATGGTTTGTTTTTTTCACAGGACTTAGAGTTAGAAGGGACGTTAAAGATGATTTAGTTCAACTTCTTCATTTTACAGATGAGGAAACTGAGGCCCAGAGAGGCTTATGTAGCATTTTACATACACAATCTCATTTAATCCTCCTAAACCATTCCCCGCCCCTTCCCGCCCCAAAGAACACTGAATTATATTACTGTTGAAGGTAATACCAATTTCCCAGGCATCCAGGCTCACAAACTAGGTGTCATACTCAATTCTTCTTTCTCTCTAGCCGCACCCTCCTGCCCCATTTCCAATCTGTTGCCAAGGCCGGTCAATCTTTACCTTTGCAACATCTCTCAAGTAAGCCCCCTTCTCTTTTCTAATACTACCAGCACCCTGGTGCAGCTCTTCATCACCTCACACCTGGCCTTTTTTAAGATCTTGGTGGTGGGTCTGACTCAAGTCTCTACATATTCCAGGTCATCCTCTACTCAATTGTTCAAACCGATCTTTCTTTCTTTCTTTCTTTCTTTCTTTCTTTCTTTCTTTCTTTCTTTCTTTCTTTCTTTCTTTCTTTCTTTCTTTCTTTCTTTCTTTCTTTCTTTCTTTCTTTCTTTCTTTCTTTCTTTCTTTCTTTCTTTCTTTCTCTCTCTCTCTCTCTCTCTCTCTCTCTTTCTCTCTCTCTCTCTCTCTCTCTCTCTCTCTCTCCCTCCCTCCCTCCCTCCCTCCCTCCCTTCCTTCCTTCCTTCCTTCCTTCCTTCCTTCCTTCCTTCCTTCCTTCCTTCCTTCCTTCCTTCCTTCCTTCCTTCCTTCCTTCCTTTTTGGTGAGGCAATTGGGGTTAAGTGACTTGCCCAGGGTCACACAGCTAATAAGTGCCAAGTATCTAAGGCCGAATTTGAACTCAGGTCCTTCTGAATCCAGGGCTGGTGCTCTATCCACCACGCCACCTAGCTGCCCCTAAACTGATCTTTCTAAAGAACAGGTCTAGGAGCAGCTAGGTGGTGTAGTGGATAGAGCACCGGCCCTGGATTCAGGAGGACCTGAGTTCAAATCTGGCCTCAGACACTTGACACTTACTAGCTGTGTGACCCTGGGTAAGTCACTTAACCCCAATTGCCTCACCAAAAAAACCCAACAGGTCTGACCACCTCTCTCTCTCTCTCTCTCTCTCTCTCTCTCTCTCTCCATTTCTGCTTCCTAGCTTCCTTCAAGTCCCCAATGAAATCCTACCTTTTACAGTAATCCTTAAGATACTGCCTTCCCTCTATAGATTATTTCCAATTTGTCCTGTAAATAACTTGTTGGTATATAATTGTCTATGCATTGAATCTGTGATGAATGAAAAGTCTGAGAGACATAATTTCTGGATAATTAATAATCATTTATTAATCATGGCTAGCAAATAATAAAAGGATGGTCATTTGGCTTCCTCTCCTAAGCCAAAGATGAATCATGGCAGACAATCAATGGTTATATACCCTTTGAAGAGTGATAGACAGAAATCAACTCTGATTGTTTGGTGGTGGTGATGGTTTTTGTTTGTCCTTTGTTCTTGAAGAGAACCATGACATCAATGAATGTCATGACTTGTAGTGAATTGGATTTAAGTGAGGCAGGGCTGTGCAAAGTTACCAGCTTCACTCTCTCCTCTGGAGCCATATGGGCAAGATACAAATCAGAATGACTGGAGATGACCCCCTACCCTGAATGGTTAGCAATTAATGAAAGAATTAATATTATAATGATAAGTGGGATTATTCTAATGAGCTGGGGAACTTTGTGACTTTGATTATGCCACCCATGGATAAAGAGACTAGTTTCAAACCAGACCACTTCAGCCTCCATCAATCTATACAAAAGGATCTAAGCTCCACCCAGTCAATGAACAATGAAGGATGGAGGGGTAAGAATTCCACCTAGAAAAGATGGTTGGAAAAAAAGAAAAAAAAAAGATGATTGGTTTGGGGTAAATTTTAGGCTAGGTCAGAAATGTCCTTGAGAGACTGGGCTTTGAATGAGAAAATAGAAAGGAAAAAAACCCCACAATCTCAATAATTAGTTATTAATATAAGAGAGAAATAATAATTTCTCTCAAATCCCCTATTAGACTATGAGCTCCTTGAGAGCAGGGAACCATCATTTACTTTTCTTTGTATCCCTAGTGCTTAGCACAAAGGCTGGCACATAGTTGGCTTTAATAAATGTTTATTGACTGAATGACTGAGATAACAAATGTAAATCCCTATCGTGATATTAAAATGCTATTATTATCGGGGCGGCTAGGTGGCGCAGTGGATAAAGCACTGGCCCTGGATTCAGGAGTACCTGAGTTCAAATCCGGCCTCAGACACTTGACACTTACTAGCTGTGTGACCCTGGGCAAGTCACTTAACCCCCATTGCCCCGCAAAAAAACAAAAAACAAAACAAAACAAATGCTATTATTATCATCCCCATTTTATAATGAAGAAAGTGAGGTTCATCAGAGAAGTCAACTAATTCACCCAGAGTAACACACCCAGAATGTGTCAGAGACAGTACTGGAACTCAAGTCTTTCCCAATGCCATGTTCAATGCTTTTTTCAGGACATCACACTGCCTCTTATGTGGAAATATATGCTATCCTACTATATCACTTGTGTTCTTTATTGACATTAAGTGAACTGTGATACCCCCACTAGTATAAACACAACCTAATGAATTGATGAAACAGCAACCTGTAACCTATTCCAAAAATATACCTTTAGAGCCTTAGCAAAACCAAAATGGGTGAATTCTTTCTGATACCCTGCTACCTTTCATATCAAGTTCCTTCCTTCTATACTGATGGGGTCCCTCACTACCTGCCCTTCCCATTCTCTACTGACTTTCTATGCTGAGTCCCCTGAATGTGTTTTAGTTAGATGTTAACTAAATTCCTTCTAAAGCATTAAATGAGAGCTAAGATTTTAATTGATAACTAAACCCTCATGCTCTCAGCTTGATTTCCCCTAGCCAGGATTGAACCCTTTTACCTTTGAATTCTCATAGCATTTTCTTTTTTTTGTTTGTTTGGTGAGGCAGTTAGGGTTAAGGGACTTGCCCAGGATCACACAGCTAGTTAAGTATCAAGTATCTGAGGCCAGATTTGAACTCAGGTCCTCCTGAATCTACAGCCGGTGCTTTATCCCCTATGCCACCTAGCTGCCCCGCATTTTCTTTATATTTCTCCCACTCTATGATGAATTATATTTATTTGTGAATCTAAAACAGTCTTTCAACTAGACTGTAAACCTTTCTATCTATCCACTCTTCCCCACTCCACCTCACCCTTAGCTACATATGCCTAAAAAGTAGTAATGGCTCTTACTGGTTGGTTAAATTGAACTGAATAAATGAGGTGTGATCCATTTTGCATTTTAAATGAAGACTAGGAATGGGAATGGAGGGACTTCCTAGAAGTTACTGTCACCACTACCCCTCCTAAAGGAAGAAGAGATTTGGCAGCCCACCATTGAAAGATTATGTAGGGGACAGCTAGGTGGCATAGTGGATAAAGCACCAGCCCTGGATTCAGGAGGACCTGAGTTCAAATCTGGAAAAGACACTTGATACTTATTAGCTGTGTGACCCTGGGCAAGTCACTTAACCCTCATTGCCCTGGGGGAAAAAAGAAAGAAAAGAAAAGAAATATTATGTAGATGGACAGTTTTCAAGTTGATTTTCCCGGAGAGCTGAATCATGTCTCATATTTCAACTTTATTTTTTTTTGCACTAGGATCCTAATTGATATATCTACACTTTGAGACACACATACCCATTAGAGTTAGTCTCTTAAGATTTTTCTCCAAGCTTTGTTCCATTATTTCAGTTGAGTCCAACTCTTTTGTGATCCCATTTAGGGTTTTCTTGGCAAAGATACTGGTGATGGTTTGCCATTTCCAGCTCATTTTACAGATGAAGAAATTGAGGCAAAGAAGGTTAAGTGACTTGCCCATGGTCACACAGCCAATAAGTGTCTGAGGCCAGATTTCTCTAAGCACTAACTTCTAAAAAAGTTAAGAAAGCTTCTTAGGAGGAAATGGAAAAGTAGCATTATTGAGATAGGTTCTGAAACTGTGGCTGTATCCATTTATCCCATGAAAGAAAAACCCCTTTGTAAGTATGTAATTAGGATTTGGGAATTCCAACCATGTACCTGAATTTTTTTCCCCTCCTAATTCCTTTTCACCTAAACTGAAGCAAAAAGAAAAACTGCACTGGACTGTGAGCTATTTACCTTTTCTTAGCTTGGTAGAAAGACTGGATGGTCAAACATTCACAAGATAATGAATCCAGTGTGTAAATCAATGCCCTCTTAGCTGAACACAGATTGGAATTTTGACTGGCCCAGCTTCCTCTGGGAATCCCTAAGGGAAAGGCTTTTGTGTAAATAACCAACCTAGAGGGAAAACGCCTTTTTAAAGGAACAACTAAAGTCTGTTTGGATAACCTTTTGCTGGAGGTGGAGGGTAGAAGTTCCACAAAATGATATCCTGCTTAGGAAGGGATTCTGATACCAGAAATGAGCTATAAGGAAGTAATGTGTGAATAAAACAGAGATGTAAAAGGAACTCTTAGGATACCATTTAATAAAGTCATTTATTAAAGGCAAACATTCATTTTCACCCCTTTCCTGTGAGGCATTTCAGTTATAATTATCTTTATGTGAATGATGGGGAAACAGCCTGGGAGGGATATGATTTATCAGAGACTACAACAATGCCAAGAAGCAAAAGCATGAGTTTCTGGTTCTGAAGTCAATTACACTAACCCCCCAGCTTACTAGCCTCTCCCTTCCTGGTCGGCTGAGCCACCACCATTAATTGCAATTGAAACTTTTTTTTTAGGGCAATGAGGGTTAAGTGACTTGCCCAGAGTCACACAGCTAGTAAGTGCAACTGACATTTTAAATGACCCTAATTCTCAACCCAATGGCCAGTATCTGGTCTGTATAATGCCCCATAATTAATCAATCAATAAACATTTATTAAGCACCAATTATGTACCAGGCTAAGTGCTGGGATACAAAAAGAGGCAAAAGACAGTCTGTGGAAGAAAAAAAAAGACAGTTTGTGCCTCAAGGAGCTTAAGATCTAATGAGGAAAATATCAACAAAACAACAAGAAAACCCCAAATATATACAAACAATCTATGTACAGGATAAATAGAAGATAATTAACAGAGGAAAGGCATGCAATGTCTACGTCTGCTTTGGGAAATAAGACTATAGTAGAAAGGGCACTGAACTTGGAGTCAGACTATGTAGGTTTGTGTCTAGCCTGGACCAGTGACTGTGTGACTGCTCTACTCCCTTTGGGCCTTGTAGACATAGTGCTTTCAGAAAAAGGAGGCTGGCTAGTTAATGCAGTTCAGGTGAGACATCTAAAGTAGGAAGCTTTAGGGACTGGAGTTGGGAGAGATAGGGGCAACCAAGGAATGTCTCTACTGCATTCTTCACCCTTCCCTACAGCCAATCCTATGATTAGGCAATTGGAGAGTTGTGGGGAGAATTTGCCTCAAGATGAAAAAATTTAAAGGAATGATGATAATCTATTTTATACCTCTAAGAAAGAAAGATAGGGCAGAACCCAGTTGTGGGTTGGTACCTGGAGAGAGGGGAGTGGGAAGGAGGGGGTGGTGCTGGAAGTATGACCCTATGGAGCAGGCAACAAGAAAGGTAGGAGGGGAGAGAAGAGAAAGGAGACAAGGAGGATACTTTTGTTTGGAGAGTTCTTTTTGTACATCAATTATTACATGCCAAGCACTGTGCTAAGTACTTGAGATTTAAAGAAATTCATAAGTCAGTCCTTGATCTCCATGAGCTCATAGTCAGGCAAAGGCTAAAGCTGGCTGAATCCAACTCTGATGAAGTCTAGAGATTGGGAGGGAGACCTGACCCCAGCCTAGCAAGCCCCTTGGTGGGCAGCCTAGTGGCCTTGCAGTATATTTGGCCACCTAGGGAAAGGTGACAGCCTAGAAGAATGAGAAATAGTTTACTCTCTCCTTCCCCACTGCCCCTCCCCATATTTGCCCTCCTAGAGATTGTAGGGAGGCAGGTAGGTGGCACACTGGATAGAGCACCAGGCAGGAAGAGCTGAGTTTAAATCCAGCTTCATACACTTACTAGCTGTGTGACTCTGGGCGAGTCACTTAACCCTGTCTGCCTCAGTTTTCTCATTTGTAAAATGAGCTGGAGAAGGAAATGGCAAACTACTCTAATATCTTTGTCAAGAAAACTCCAAATGGGGTCATGAAGAGTTGTACACAATTGAACAACAATAACAACAGATTGTAGGGATAGAGGGGTGGAGGGCTGAGAGAGACAGATATGGGCTGTGCCCAGGGATGTTCCTGAGCCAGCTCAAATGGCTTGCTGGTTGTTTCATTTCATTTACACCTAAGAAAATGGCAAACACTATAAACCAGTGCTTGATTATTCTTTTATCCATTATCTAGACTTAAGAAAATGAGGAAACATTAATAATGCAAATTAAATTTAAAAGTGTGTTATACTTTTCAGAGAGCCAATTGTTAAACACTTACTGGCACACCCTGGTCCACCTCCAGAGGAAGAAGTGATATTGTTTGAATACAGACTGAAGCATGCTATTTTTCACTTTCTTTCATTTTTTCTTTTATTTGATGACTAATATGAAAATGTTTTACATGACTGCACATGTATAGCCCATATCTCATTGCTTATGGCCTCAGGGAGGTGGTGGGGAGAGAGGGAGGGACTGAGGGATAGAATTTGAAATTCAAAACTTTAAATAAAAAATTTTAATAAAACGTAAAAAAAAAAAAAAAGGAAGCTGGGGAGGCTCCTCACGGTGAGAGTGAGAACATTCCAGGCATGGGAGATAAACTGTTCTGAGTACATTTTTTTCCCAACTGGAAAGCCAATTATTTAACATTTGCTCAAGTACAAAAATTCCTAGTGACGATTTTAACCAGCCTTCTCCCCCGCCTGTCCCCCAAGGGAATTAGCAGAAAAGAACAATAAGGAAAAACAAGGAAGGGAAATAACTATGGATATTGCCAGAATGTCAACCTTGATGATTCTCAGGCTAATGTAAGAGAAGGTAATCCATGAGGAGATCATCTTTACACAGAGTTCTAGTCTCTCCTCCCAGGTTTAGTGGCTGGAATTCCTGGGTCTAATATCATTCCATACATAATCTCAAATTGAAAAGATGTCTTGTATCGTTTCTTCCTATTAGAATGTAAATTGCTTAAGAGCTGAGACTGTCTTCACTTTTATATTTATATTCCCAGCACTTACCATAGTACATGGCATGATTTTTTTTCTTTCATTCCTGAAAACTAGGGATTTTCCAGAGAACAATTTCTATACTAACAACAATATAATAAAGATAGTCAACATTAAAAGACTTAGGAACTCTGATCAACACAATAACCAACCACTATGAAACATAATTGCCTTCTCTAGATAGAGAGGTCATTTTCTCTCTCTCTCTCTCTGGGAAAGGGGAGAATTGGCTAATATGGGAATTTGTTTTGTATGACTATACATATTTGTGACCAGTTTTGTTTTTCTTGCCTTTTCACTGGGTAAGGGAGGGGAAAAGAAGGAAGAGAATTCAGAACTGAAAATAAAAGAAAATTGAATTAAAAAGAAAAAAAGACTAGGGGTTTTATGAGGAAGGGTGGGGGTCACTAGTAAGGTCCCACTCCCACCACCCAATGGCATAGGCAGATAACCAAGTAAAGCTAGTGTGAGGGAAAAATTCATCCTCTTCTCAATAATTCTCAGGAACTCAGCAGCGAGGTGACAAAGGCTTTATTTTCTTCTCATGAGAAGGAGGAACCCTAGTGTGCAGCTAGTGGGTGCCCAGAAAGGGGGCTCGCAGGCCCTGTTTTATACCCTAGCCCCTAACGCGAATGGACCTTCCCCTTTTTCATCACTGGTTGGGGTTACAATCTACATGCAAAAACTAGCTAATCAGAATGCAGTATTCCCACCCCTCTTCCTTGTATGGGCATAACTCGGGAGTGGACCTTATACTTCCTTATATGGACAGAACTCTGGAGAGGACCTAATTGAGACCAGGGCTCCTTGAACCATGTGACCTTGCTAACCTGAGGGGGAGGAGGGGATCTGAGACCTTTGTCCTACAAACAGGTCAGGGGAGTATGACTGACTGTTATATCCACATTGAGAGGAGACAACTACCCATTTCTCACAGCTAGAATATTCCAATGAGGAAGATTCCAGATATTGGGGTACAGAACACTGTACATGGCAAGGGGGCATGTCTAGAACAGAGACAGCCCCTCCTGGAAAAGGCTAAATGCAGAAAACTGAGTTTTCTGGACTACCACTGTAACCATGGCCCAAATATTTAACCTCTTTAAATCTCAGTTTCCTAATCTGTTAAATGAGAATGATGATACTTGTACTTCACAAAATCACAAAAAATTTGTGTTTACATGAATTATTATAAACTCTTTTCTTCTGCTCTAGTATATATCCATGGAATGCTTCCATCTGCCACATGGTGATAGATTACAGAATCAAACCAGATATTCCTCTGAAGCAAACTGATTTTATGAGGGGTCCACTTTAATTACAGCATTTAAAAGTCAGTGAGTTCATCTACAATAAAGAGCTTAATTTTAAAACAAAGAAGTTGATCATTATCTAAATACTTGGTTATAGGAAAACACATCAAAAAAGTTTAGATGTGGATTCCCAGGGTGCAAAACTAATTAATAAGGAAAAGGGACAAGTGTTTGGGGATATTCCCATCAAAAAAAAAAAGATAACTTGCAAAGCAGCAAAATATACATATGTCATCTGGGCTGTTTTGGATTTTGCACAAGAGTTATTTGGTTTGACTTATTGCCAGATTCTACAGTTCAAAAGATCATCAAAAGCAGGGAAAGAGTCCAAGATTCCTTGAGTTGAATTCCCAGAATTCTCCAGGTTTCCATAAGGCATTCATCACCCAGCTCAGCACCCCTCACTGGTAGCTGTTTTGGTGAGATCTTTGGCTGATGCCTTGCTGAAAATAATGGTAGTAAGATTCTTAAAATAAAAAAGATAGCTGCCCTTGCTACTGAGAGCTTGAATTTAGACCCTCGGGGTTTTTTCCCCCTCTAACAGTCACCAGCATTTTCATTTCAGAGATTCGTGAGGAAGAAAGAAGTAGTCATCCAAACACCCAAGACAGCAACTCTTAGCAGAGCTCCTAAAGTATCCAAATTCTGGCAATCAGACCTTTGACTTTTTTTTGCAATTATGTGTAAACATTAGTTGCCTGGAACCCAACTAATACCAACTTTCAACATATCAGAGAGCTCTATGACATCAACACAACATAACCATTGTTCTAATATGACTGTAGAGGAAGTGAAAAGGACACAGGCTCCGAAGCCAGAGGACTCTGGGCTCAAATCTCTCCTCAAACACCACCTCTCTAACCCAGATGAGGGCATTTCATTTAACCTCCCCAGCCCTCAGTTTCCATGGCTATAAAATGAAGGAGTTAAACTCTTGGCTTTAAGATCCCTTCTAGCTCTAGATCTGTGGTCATTTGACTTTGGCCAAAAGCCATGCAATTTTGCATGGGGGTTATTCTCACTGAGTTTCAACTATGACTGGCATAAAATATTCTCAAGTAAGCATGCTCCTCAGAAGCTAGCTGAACCCAACTGGTCATAAGGCAGGCAGAGTTTCTAGAGCTTCATCCTCCTCAGAAAGTAATGTGCAGGGGCAGCTAGGTGGCGCAGTGGATAAAGCACTGGCCTTGGATTCAGGAGGACCTGAATTCAAATTCAGCCTCAGACATGTGACACTTAACTACCTGTGCGACCCTGGGCAAGTCACTTAACCCTCATTGCCCTGCAAAAAACAAAAACAGAAACAGAAAGTAATGTGCAGCAGATGTCATCCAATAGAGCCTGCATAAGTAGAGTTGCCATTCCTAGGGAGTTTGCACTTTGAGATGATGAATTTCTTTATTGGCTGAAGAGTTGGAAGAGCTGATGACTCATCAAATGTACAAAAGCAACCCATCCCCTTTCTTTTTCTTTGATTATGGATTAAAACTATGGCAAGACCATTTCAATCAGTTTCCCCAGAGTTCAGCAGTGTGAGGGGCAGCTTATGTTCATAGGGCCATAAACATGTCCTGCCTAGGCAAACCTGAACTTGAGTTTGTGCTATTATTTCCTGGTCTTAGATGAAAGTCTTCAGTCTCAGAATGAGAAGTAGTCCTCTTTTTCACCAATGCTAACCTCTCCTGGAAAGCCCTTGATCCCATCCTTTCCCAATTCCTTTGGAACCTTAGTGATTTAATCATCTCTACCCCTTCTATTGGCCTCCCATCAAATCTTTAATCTCACTCTTTCCCTTCTGCCTTCAAATACACTCAGTTCTCCTCTGTACTAAAATGAATGAAATAAACTTTCCTCAAATGGGTTACAATCCTATCTTTTTAAAAAATTTTATTCTATCACTGCCAAACTTCTAGAAAGAGTAGTCTCTATTCATTCCCTTCACTTCCTCACTGCTTCCTCAACTGCTGACAGTCTGGCTTCCACCCCCCACCCCCATTGCTCCAATAGAATTGCTCTTTTAGAAGTCACAAATGACATCCTAATGAATTTTTTTTTAATTTTTATTTTTTTCAAAATTTATTTATTTTTTTGATGAGGCAATTGGGGTTAAGTGACTTGCCGAGGGTCACACAGCTAGTAAGTGTTAAGTGTCTGAGGCTGGATTTGAACTCAGGTCCTCCTGAATCCAGGGCTGGTACTTTATCCACTGTGCCACCTAGCTGCCCCCTGATGAATATATTAAATGGCTTTTGGTTGTTCCTTGTTATACGTGAGCTACCACAACATTTGACACTGATGATTATCCCTTCCATGTCTTGATATGTTTCCCACCCTTGACTTCCCTGAAATTGCAGTTTCTGGCTTTAGAAAGTTAAAAACGTAACTTTATCCTTCAAAGAGTATATGTCCTATTGGGGGAGATGACATGAAAACAACTATGTACATATAAGCTATATAGTATAAATGTGAAGTAATCTCAATGGTGAAGACACTTCATGGGAGGGAGAGGGGGGAGACCAGAAAGGCCTCTTACAGTAATTAGCATCTGAGCTTCACATTTCTAAAATATATAGGGAACTAAACCAAATTTATAAGAATTCAAGTCATTCCCCAATTGAGAAATGGTCAAAGGATATGAACAGGCAGTTTTCAGATGAAGAAAGCAAAACTATCTATTGCCATATGAAAAAAATTCTCTAAATCACTATTGATTAGAGAAATGAAAATTAAAACAACTCTGAGGTACCACCAGACACCTATCAGATTGGCTAATGTGACAAAAAAGGAAAATAATAAATGTTGGAGAAGCTGTGGAAAAATTGGAACACTAATGCATTGTTGGTAGAGTTGTGAACTGATACAACCATTCTGGAGAGCAATTTGGAACTATGCCTAAAGGGCTATGGAACTGTGCATACCCTTTGACCCAGTAACACCACTACTAGGTCTGTATCCCAATGAGATCATAAAAAAGGAGAAATGACCCACATGTACAAAAATATTTATAGCAGCTCTCTTTGTGGTGGCAAAGAACTGGAAATCAAGGGAATGTCCATTAATTGGGGAATGGCTGAACAAGTTGTATATGAATATAATGGAATACTATTGTGTTGTAAGAAACAATGAGCAGGAGGAATCCAGAGAAACCTGGAAAGACTTATGTGGACTGATGCTGAGTGAAGTGAGCAGAACCAGGAGAACATTGTAAACAGTAATAGCAACATTGTGTGATGATCAACTGTGATAGACTTGACTCTTCTCAGCAACACTATTCCAAGACCATTCCAAAGAACTCATGATGGAAAATGTTCTCCACATCCAGAAAAAAGAACTGTGGATTCTGAATGAAGATTGAACCAGACTGTTTCTACTTTTTGGTTGTTTTTTTTTTCTTTTCTGAGGTTTTCCCCCTTGTGTTTTGATTCTTCTTTTCACAAACATGACTAATGCAGAAATATATTTAATGTGATTGTACATATATAACCTATATCAGATTGCTTGCTGTCTTGGGAAGGGGGAAGAGAAGGGGAAGGAGGGAGAAAAATTTATAACAAAAAATCTTATGAAATGAATGTTAAAAAAATGTTAAAACTTTTTTTTTTTAAAGGATCTGGGGCAGCTAGGTGGCACAGTAGATAAAGCACCGGCCCTGGATTCAGGAGGACCTGAGTTCAAATCTGGCCTCAGACACTTGACAATTACTAGCTGTGTGACCTTAGGCAAGTCCACTTAACCCCAATTGCCTCATCAAAAAACAAACAAACAAACAAACAAAAAGATCTGAGCTTCAAAGGAATCCAGAGAAGCTGGAGTACAGAGGTGAGGCAAGAACATTCCAAGCATGGGGGACAGCCAATGACAAGGAACTAAGTTAAGAGACAGTGCATGGTACAAAGTGTGATTGTGTAAGTAACAGCAAAGAAGTCCTGGATTGCAGAGTGTGTGAAAAGTAGTGAAATTTAAGAAGACTGAAAAGGGTCTAGAAAGGATCTAGGTTCTGAAGGGTTTGAAAAGCCAAATAGAGGATTTTCTATTTTGTTGTGGAGGTGATTAGTAATATCACTGGCACCTGAGTGGAAGATGACTAGAATGTGGAGAAAGTGGAGGCAGGGAGACCAAGTAGAAGGCTATTGTAGTAGTTGAAGTGTGAGAAGATGAGGTTCTTCACCAGTGTTGGCTGTGTGAATGGAGAGAAGGGGATATTGAGAACGATTGTCAAGGTAGAAATGACAAGACTTAGCAACAGATAAGATATATGAGGTGAGTGCAAATAAGGAGTGGTGGGGGCAGCTAGGTGGTACAGTGGATAGAGCACTAGTCCTGGAGTCAGGAGGACCTGAGTTCAAATCTGACCTCAGACACTTGACACTTGCTAGATGTGTGACCCTGGGCAATTCACTTAACCCCCATTGCCCCACAAAAAGAAAGAAAGAAAGAAAGGAAGGAAGGAAGGAAGGAAGGAAGGAAGGAAGGAAGGAAGGAAGGAAGGAAGGAAGGAAAGAAAGAAAGAAAGAAAGAAAGAAAGAAAGAAAGAAAGAAAGAAAGAAAGAAAGAAAGAAAGAAAGAAAGAAAGAAAGAAAGAAAGAAAAGATAATAGTGTGGTTTCAAACCCATATGACAGGGAAGATGGTGTTCTCTTGGCAATAATAGCAAAGCTGGGAAGAGAGGAGTTCTTGGGATGAAAAATAATGAGTTTTATTTTGAACATACTGAGTTTGTGACTGCTTCTTCTGTTTCCACTTACTCTACTACACTTCCACCTGTCATGATCAAAATATAGGCATTTCTGAAGGCTGTCTCCCTTAGTAATCATTCAATTTCATAATTCCAGCCATCAGCTTCTGTGAAGAGTATGTATGCTCAGTCCTGATTTCTCTTCCAGACCATCTGAAATAGCCTTCTGGACAGCTCCACCTGCATGTACCATTGGCACCTCAAATTCAATGTCTAAAACCAAACCTATCAGATTTCTTTAAAAAAAAAAAGTCAAAAAACAATTGTTCCATGTCTTAACTTCCTTGTTTTTGTTAAGGACATGACGATCCTCCTAAAATTGAAATCTCTATCTCCACCACGCTTCATTTCCAATCAGTTGCCAAATTTTCTTAATTCCATCTTCCCCCAGCTACATTGCAGTAACACAGGGCCAGTTAGTGGAGGAGGCAGTCACATACTTGATATAATTTAAGAAGCTATAGGAAAGCCTATATCTGTCCAAAAATATCCTTCCCACCCACCTGCCACACTGATAGTTTTTTTTTTCTTTTGAATTTGCTAGCTTTCTATTCCAAAACAATGGGAAAAGATCACAGATGGCATATTTATTTTAAAAAGCAGCATAAGTCTCAGACGTCTCCTTTCTCATCTCTGAAAGTTTTATAGCCATGTTCTATATATACATTATATATATATATTTTTTTTGGTGAGGCAACTGGGGTTAAGTGACTTGCCCAGGGTCACACAGCTAGTAAGTGTCAAGTGTCTGAGGCCGGATTTGAACTCAGGTCCTCCTGAATCCAAGGCCAGTGCTTTATCCACTGCGCCACCCAGCTGCCCCCTATATATACATTATAATTGACTGCAAAGAGATAAGAGCCTTCTCCAATATCAGAGAAGACTTGTTATTGCTCTTAGTGATTAGTTAACTTTTTCCTTCCCTCACAACCAGGGTACAAATGAGTCAGGATGTTCTCTGGTCATTGGTGCAAAAGAGGTAGCTAGGATATCATCCGTGGAATTTTGAGACAAAGAGTAGGGTGGATATCATGTGTCTAAAGAGTTAGTGTGTTCAGAGTGATTAGTCATGTGAATCAGAGGAAGAATGGAGTGTGGACAGTTATGTGACACTGTGGAAGCTGAAATAATATGTGAGTGTGTGTGTGTGTGTGTGTGTGTGTGTGTGTGTGTGTGAGAGAGAGAGAGAGAGAGATCTGAGTATAGATCTCCAGAGAATACATTCGCCCTTGAGATGGACTTGATTTGTGTAAGTGTGGGGAAAGTAAGGATTAGGGCCCAGAGGTAGGTACCCTTAACCTGTGTGGCAAACCAGTGAGATTGAATGCATGGTTGGTCTAGGGGACCTCTACAAAGAGCAATTCCAATTCTGGGAACAGTGATAAAACTCAAATGATATGTCTAAATGACACAGCTCTGAGTCTCTCATAGAGTCTGGAGAGGAAAAGAGAGTAACCGCAGCCAATATAAGCAGACCAAGAGTTGAGAGAGTGAGATTGTGTGTATGAGTGTGTCTGAGACATATTGAGTGTTTTTCTTTGATGCATACATGAGAGAGAAAATGCAGACTTTTGCAAACACTTTTTTCCAGCAGCCCACAACATCTCTATGGTCACGTAACTGCCTGAGCAGTGTAAATAACATGAGATCCTTGTCAATTTTTGTTTCATAGAATAAAATTCATGAATGATATCCTAGCTGACTCTTTAGTACCAATGACTCCTTTGTAGCCTGGTTAGGGGTGAAGAAGAAAGTTAACTAACAACTAAGGTCAGCAACAAGTCCTCTCTGACTTTGAGGAAGGCTGTTCCCCCTTTGCAGTTAAATATGATACATAGACCCAAATCACACATAGACCACACTCACAAAACTTTTACAAATATAAGAAAACAGGCATCTAAGTCACTGGTTGCTAATGAGGTTTTTAGTAAATATGCCATCTATGTTCTTTTCCATTTTCAAAGGCTTTCCTACAAAAAATTATCTACATTTGATAGATGAAACTATGTAGATAGCTTTTGAATAAAAGTCAATAAGTACTAACAACAACACTAAAGATAGTAAAAAATGAAATGGAGATGCAGATTGCAATATCCATACAGAAGTAGAGTATTCAATTAATGGTGAGTTTCTCCACATGCTCCTATTCACAGATGCCATGACAGTGATGGCATCAAACCCTGAAATACTGCTATTTCAATGAATTCTACACTTACTACAAAAAAACAGTTTTAGCATCAACACTGGAAAAAACTAAAAGGATGGCAACCACATATTGTCTAGAATATGACTAACAGATAGACAGCCCACTGAATTGGTCTATCGGTAAATATGTTGATATATTTGGGACAGGTACTGCAGATGGACAATAATCTGGGCCAAGAATTGAGTAGGAATAAGAATTGTTTTTTTATCAAATTTTTAGAATTATATTATACTTTCAAAGATCCTAAGTTGCTTACAGTCATGAGAGATCATCTCTTTAACACCAGTATTTTCCCAACAATGCAATATGGTTATGAAGCATGGAACAAGATGATCTCAGAAGAATAAAAATTTCAGGTAATCCAAAAGACCTTAAAAATGCAGCATTGAGGGGGCAGTTAGGTGGCACAGTGGTTAAAGCGCTGGCCCTGGATTCAGGAGTACCTGAGCTCAAATCCAACCTCAGACACTTGACACTTACTAACTGTGTGACCCTGGGCAAGCCACTTAACCTCCATTGCCCCACAAAATAAATAAATAAATAAAATTAAAATCTTTTTTTAAATGCAGCATTGGGGTAGCTAGGTGTTACAGTGGATAAAGCACTGGCCCTGAATTCAGGAGGACCTGAGTTCAAATCCAGCCTCAGACACTTGACACTTACTAGCTGTATGACCCTGAGCAAGTCACTTAACCCTCATTGCCTGACAAAAAAAAAATTCTTCAGTGTTTACTATGTTTCACATACTGTGCTACATCCTAGATGCAGAAAAATAAGATAAAAACAAAACAAAAACAAACTCTCTCTCTATATATATACATATCTACATATATCATACATACATACATATAATAAAAATGCAGCATTTATCCCTTTCTCATCTGACTGGTGACTCCAATAACCCCCTATAGCACTCCAGGTCTGATCCAACTATGCCTCACATTGTTCCTTGACTGTCTTTTCTTCATACTCCTCAATGGCCCTCTTCCTCCTCCACCCCTTTCTAAAGTTCTAGAACCATAACCAAATCAAGACTGTCATTGCCTCTGCTAGATAATATATGTCAGTCACTTCCCCTATGGCTTCACTCATCATCCCAGTAACTTTCCAAACCAAAATACCTTCTGAGACAGCTAGATGGGCCTGGAGTCAGGAAGACCTGAGTTCAAATGTGGCCTGTGAGACCCTGGGCAAGCCATTTATGTGACAACCTCTGTCTGCTGCAGTTTCCTCTACTGTAAAATGCAGATAATAATAACATCTACCTCCCAGGGTTATTGGGAGGTTCAGATGAGATAATATTTGTGAAGCACTTGGCAAAGTGCCTGGCTCATTGCAGGCATTTAATAAATATTTGTTGCCCTTTTCCCTTTGGTTGTTACTCTCCTTTATGTGTTGTCTCTCCCAGTAGAATATAAATTCCTTGAATGAAGGGAATGTCTTCAATTTTGTATTTGTTTCCTGAACAGAGCATGAAAGGTAATAAGTACTTAAGAAAAAAAGCATTTCCATTTGTTCGTATTGCCAGTATTGGTTTGAAGTGGTAACAGAATAAAAGACATTGTCTAGGACAAATATGACTGAAAAAAGTAGCAAGAAGGAGAGAAAATAGACAACCTAAATAATACAATTGTATTCTAGAGATGTTGAAAGAAGCCAAGACAGAACTCCAACAGTTTAAGAGAATCTTTTATGAAGGATTTTGAAAAGACATGAGAGGGGCAGCTAGGTGGTGCAGTGGATAGAGCACCGGCCCTGGAACCAGGAGTACCTGAGTTCAAATCCGGCCTCAGACACTTAACACTTACTAGCTGTGTGACCCTGGGCAAGTCACTTAACCCCAATTGCCTCACTTAAAAAAAATAAAATGAAAAGACATGAGAGTCCCACCAGATGAGATGTGGGATACTGTGTCTTATACTGACCAGAAGGAGTACTTGTACTCATACTCATATGCTCATAGATCTAAGTAAAAAAGTTCTTTTTTTCTTTTCTTTTTTTTTAGTGAGGCAATTGGGGTTAAGTGACTTGCCCAGGGTCACACAGCTGGTAAGTGTTAAGTGTCTGAGGCCAGATTTGAACTCAGGTACTCCTGGTTCCAGGGCCGGTGCTCTATCCACTGCGCCACCTAGCTGCCCCAAAAGTTCGTTTTTAATGCAAATCCCCAGAGAATTAGCTGGTATCTGTTTTTCAGTTCCTGGCCCTGATGGTCAGAGACAGTTGGGTGTTCAGAGCCTGAGCTTTATCTTATACATAATTTTCCTCATAATTTCAAGACAGAACATGTAATGCAAAGATTTACAAAGGATCTGGTTCAAATTCTAGCTCTGCCACCTAATACTTGTATGACCGTGGTCAGATCAATTTACTTCCCTGGGCCTCAGTTTTCTAATTTTTAAAATAAGGGGAATGTACTAAATGACCTCTGAAGTCTCTTTCTAACTCCAGCATCCTCTGATCCTATGAATGAATGAGACAAATGATGAAGATAAATATGACAGCCAGGGAAAATGGAGAAGGGAAGTGGAGAAAAGAATTTCAATGGGAGAAAATGATTGGGGGGGGGGGAGAAGGGAGAAGGAACTAGAGAAAAGGGTGGCAGTGAGGAAGAATGAATGGGGGAAAGGAGGAGAAGGGAAATGGAGAAAAATGGTAATGAGAGAGAATGAACAGGGCAAAAGAAGAGAAGGAAATTAAAGAAAAAGATAGCAATGAGGAATGATGAATGGGGGAAAATGGGAGAGGGGAAGTGGAGTAAAGGATAGAGATTAGGGAGGATAAATAGGGGAAAGCAGAGAAAGGGGAAGTAGAGAAAAGGACGGCAGTGAGGAAGAATGGCAGAAAAAGGAGAAGGGAACTAGAGAAAAGGATTGGCAATGAGAGAAAATGAACGGGAAAAAAGAAAAGAAAGGAAAAGTGGAGAAAAGGATGATAGTGAAGAAAAATGAATGGGGAAAAGGAGGAGAGGGGAACTTAAGACAGATGATGGGAAAATAGGGAAAGGGAGATGGGAAGAAAACAGGTGCAGAAAGGAGACAGACAGACACGGGGTGAGAAGGGGGGAGAGAGGGAGAGAGAGAGACAGACAGAGAGACAGACAGAGACAGAGACAGAGACACAGAAAGAAGACAGAGGAGAGAACAGAAGAGATAAGACAGAGAAGACAGAGAAGAGAGGAGGAGAGGGAGAGACAGACAGACAGACAGAGAGACGGGTGTGTGTGTGGTGGGGGTGGGGGGGCGGGGTTAGGAACTAGGAAGGGGCCACGGAGGTGAAGAAAGGAAGAAAAGCAAAAGTATAAAGAGGAGACGCTGGGAGAGGAGCGCAAGCTTATGGTTCGATGCGTTCGGCACTCGGACGCTCCGCTGTCAGTTGCTTGGGGCTGGGCGCGAGCTCGGGCACGCGCGGGGTTCCTCCCTCCCTGACTCCCGCGAGCGTGCGCGCGCGTCGCCGGCAGTCAGGGTAGTCCAGGCCTGAGCTGCAGCTATGTACCGGCTTCTGGGCGCTGCGACGCGGCGGGCAATACCCCCGGAGGGCTGGGGCGGGCAACGGCGTTGGTCCCACCAGCAGTCCAGGTGGACGCTGGGGCACGGCTGGGTCGGCGGGCTGGGGCTGGGGTTGGGGCTGGCGGTCGGGGCGAAGCTGGCGATCGAGCTGAAGGGCGAGAGTCCTGCACCGAGTCCCGGGGCTCTGCGGCCCGACGAGTCCCTTCAGGTCGAGCCTCTGACCCCGACCCCGGCCTTGCTCCCCCGGCAGCCGCCCGCGCCGCCGCCCCCGCCGCCGCCGCCGGCCCAGACCTCGGAGCGCTTCGCTAGAGCCATCGAGAGCAGCCGGGACCTGCTGCACCGGATCAAGGTTCGAGCCGGGGCGGGGCTCCTCGGGGGAGGGGGAGAGTGAGGGGGACCCTCAGCCGCGCACCCCAAAACTCTGCCCTCGCAACAGAGCGCCCTCGGAAGTCCCTCCCCTCCTTAAAAAACGATAGCATCACTCGAAAGGACCTTACAGCCCACCTGGTGCAACCCCATTCTTTTACAAATGAGGAAACTGAGGCTCGGAGGGGCAAAGTGATTTGCCTGAAGTCGCCCTAGCGAGAAGGAAGCGGTAGTGCCGGGCACTGCTTCCTTCTCCCAGTTTCACCCCTAACTTGTCTTCCTGTGCAAGATCTGGGACGGTTCGTGGGCACATTTACTGGGTGCTGCCCTTTCCTTCCGCCCGGAGTCTGAGTCCCGTTTGCGGCTGCATCTGCGGCATCAGCATCCTCCTCCTCCCCCTCCTCCTCCTCCCCCTCCTCCTCCTCCTCCTTGTCTGCGAAACTCCCCTCAGGTGGTTTCAGAAACCCGAGCGCTGGCACCTCCTGCTAATTCTGTCTGCCTAGGCAGAAATGTCCCCCCGGGAACATCTTCCCTGCTCTCTGCCTCACTGACAGATAAACCACACCTAGTAGTCTCTTTAAGCAAAAGTTTAGTGTTTGCAACACACAGTCACAGCTTTGGAAGGAACTTCTGAGACCCCATGCATAAAGATCCAAGCCGAAATCCTTTGTAAAAGATACCTGTCTAGGGTCATCCAGCCTTGGCTTCCTTCCTTCCTTGATCTATTTATTTTTTGCCCCATATCCTTACCTGTGATGGAGTGCTTTAGGCCTTAATTTACCAGCAATTAGTTACCACTTCCCTGCCTGGTGAACTCCCAAATTCAAACTTTGAATAATGTACCTAGTGATCAAGCTGTTCATTGAGTTGTCTGTTTGTTTTTTCCCCTCCATGCACAGGATGAGGTGGGAGCACCAGGCATAGTAGTTGGAGTTTCTGTAGATGGAAAAGAAGTCTGGTCAGAAGGTGGGCTTAGGAAAATACTAAATCACTTTTTTTTAATGTCAGTTTTGCAAATGAAATATTGTTACTTGAAATAAGTCAATGTGAAAACAAATAGTTATTCATCTTTTAAGAAAATGGAAGATCCATCATGATATGGAAAGTAGAATTGACTGCTTCTAATATAATACAGGACTGGGTTGTTTTCGTAAACTGCAAAATTTTAAATGTGGTAGTCAATGACAAAAGAAGTTTGAGAGTAACTTTTTAAGAATCCAAGCTTGGGTACTAGGACAAGATGGTCTGTTACTACTTTATTTTCCTAGACAATCTTGAATGGTATTTTAAAGATTGAATTTGATGGGGAATGAGTGTTTTTAAATATGAGAACTTTTGGAAAATTATGCCCCTGTCCACCAAGTGAAAATGAAGGCTAATTACAAAATAACAAAAGAACTAGAAATCATTTGGAATGAAGCAGTATAAATCACACACCACATAATCTCTTTACAAATATTTTAAATGACTATTCATTTCTCCCTTGCACACTTAATTGATGCTTTCAAGTTTTGACTAGCATTCAAAAGTAATTTTTCCTAGAAGTCCTTGACTAGTTAGTGTCAGTAACTATTTGCCTTTTGATGTCTCACTTATTGGAACTGCCAAACTTCACCCTATATTTGTGTTGAAGTTTGGATTATGATGTCCATTTTCAGAGCCATCATGCATATAGGGGGGAAGAAGGGACAACAAGCAAACAAGCAAACCCAGGTTGTTTAAATATACCCACAACTTCATAAATCTGATAAATGTGACAGTGGAGGCTCTGACTTAGATATTTATGTAATAAAACATTTCATTGTATAACTTCTACTTAAAAGTTTTTAATCTATAAAATATTTATCTATATCTTGAACAGTTGGTTACATAGAGCACATTCATAAGTAGTAGTAGAGATTTTGGGTAAAAGTGAATGGGACATGGGGGCAGCTAGTTGAGTCAGATCCAAACTGGGACATTTGACACTTAATAGCTGTGTGACCTTGGGCAAGTCACTTAACCCTCAAACAAAAAACAAAAAAGGAATGGGACAAGTCACTTTCCTCCCAAAAAAAGTGAATGGGATTATGGAAGTGTAGGAATTTAATAGGAAAGAAAAATCATCTTCCAAATATAATACTAATTATAATATTTCACTTACAAGTATTTACTTGATGTACATAGTAATTTTTTACTTGTATTTTATTTTTTACTTTGTGATTGTAAAGATTGTTATTTTGCATCTTTAATAAAATATTGTAAGAGTTTAGTGAACTAATCCCCAAAATTTGACAAAGGGTATTTAATTGACCCTAAACTTACTAAGCAGGAAGTCTCATTGTTGTAGGGGCTTGAGCCAAATATTTTTGTTTGTATCTGGATGAAATAGATAGTGAAATGAATTATATCTGCCAGATATAGTTTGATATTCACTTATACAGAATCACTACCAGAGAGATCTTATAATGTTCTCTTGATGTGAAATCAGGAATAAATAGTTTTGTTTGCTATGAGCAGTACTGAGCAATTTATTTTAAAATGTTAAGACAACCAGCTTTTTAAATATAATTTTATATAATTCACCTTGAAATAATCCCTTATTTAATTTTTCAGCATTAAATAAAGCAAATTATGTTGATAAGATGGACAATTACATAGTAAATTATAGATAGTAAGGTATAATTTCAGTTTGAGTCAGCTTGCATTAGTATTTGGTTTCATGTTAGTGTAAAGAAATTTTGAATCTTTGTTCTTCTTGATTGATGGGTAGGAGCTAAAACAAGCAATTTAAGATTTCCTGCAAATATAATTTGTGCCACATACTAACTTTATATTTAGAGAATGATACCTGTTTTTAGAATGTACTAAAAGTTCATTTATATTTATTAATAATTACTTTTTTCCCTTTTAAAGGTTTGGGTTATGCTGATATAGAGAACAGAGTTCCATGTAAACCAGAAACAGTGATGAGAATTGCTAGCATCAGCAAAAGTCTTACCATGGTGGCTATTGCCAAATTATGGGAAGAGGGCAGATTGGATCTTGATATTCCAGTACAGAAATATGTTCCTGAATTTCCAGAGAAAGAATATGAAGGTGAAAAGGTATTGAAACTCACATTTACATTTCATCAGAGACATGTCATATTGTTTACTTTGGATTATACCTGGGTGTGGCAGAATATTTTATACCTTTATCTTTTTATCTTTTGCATTAAATTCTAATGGCAGAGGGGCAGCTAGGTGGCTCAGTGGATAGAGCACCGGCCCTGCATTCAGGGGGACCTGAGTTCAAATCCAGCCTCAGACACTTGATACTTACTAGCTGTGTGACCCTGGGCAAGTCACTTAACCCCAATTGCCTCACCAAAAAAAAATTTTAAATTAAAAAAAAAATTCTAATGGCAGGTTTTCCTTCCAGTTTTGGGTCTTGAAACCTGTCAGAAAAAATATTATTCTTACTGTGTACATTATGCTTTCTTTGTATGTTTTTTTAAACTAACTTTTCTAGTTTAATATGTTTCTGATTTGTAACTTAATGTACTGTTTGAATTTACATGTTTTAAAAATTAGGTTTCTATCACTACAAGATTATTGATTTCTCATTTAAGTGGAATTCGCCACTATGAAAAGGATATGAAAAAAGTGAAAGAAGAGAAGGCTTATAAAGCTTTGAAGAGGATGAAAGAAACAATGGAATTCAACCAAGACAAACACTTGAAAGAAATAGGAGCCAAAAGTAATGAAAAGACTGACTTTGCTAAAGCCAAGACAGAGCAAGATAGTGAAGCCAAATGCAGAAATTCAAAAACTGGCAAGAAAAAGAATGATTTTGAACAAGATGAATTATATTTGAAAGAAAAGTTTGAGAATTCAATTGAGTCTCTAAGATTATTTAAAAATGATCCTTTGTTCTTTAAACCAGGTGAGTATTGATTCTGTTTCTTAATAAAATATTTCATTATTTGTACTAAATAAATTCAGGATATCCTAAATAGTACTACCTTCCATGCATTAGATAGAAGTAAAATTTTATGCTTCCTGTTACAAGTGTAACTTCATGCCCATTCAACATTAGAGCTTCACAAAGAACAGAATTTAATAGCATAATCATTTAAAGTTAGCCCAACTTAAAGATACCATGTAGTTTCATTCCCTCAGTGATGTGATTTACTATTTCTTTCATGTGTAGAAATTTGGTAAGTGATAGTTTTCAAAGCATAATAATTCAATATGTTTAATAGAAATGGACTAAATTATAGGCAACTAAATCCCTTTATTAGCAGTAATTTTTGTAAACCAAATTATATATTCTTTTTGATAAAACATATATTTTCATAAAATTCTAATATGTTTTGATAATACTTCATTTTTTAGGGCTGATGAAAGCCAGTTTGTAAGGTCAATAAAATCTGTTCATGATCTTTCTTAAAGTCAGAATAAGATGTTCTGGTTTTGAAAATGGGCTGGTTTTTGTCAGTATTTTTTTTTTTTTTTGTGGAACCCTATATGTCAAAACAATGGTAACATATTTTAAAATAATGAAGTTTTTTTCCCCTTGTACTCATGCTTCAAGGTAGTCAGTTTTTGTACTCAACTTTTGGATATAGTCTGCTGGCAGCTGTCGTAGAAAGAGCTTCAGGACAGAAGTATTTGGACTATATGCAGAAAATATTCCATGACTTAGATATGGTGACAACTGTGCAAGAAGAAAATGAGCCAATGATTTACAATAGAGCAAGGTAAATGAATGTTTCCTGTTTGTGTTGTTTGATTCTCTGGTGTCTTATAATGTTTATGTAGTTTATGACTTGAGTCGTAATCCCTTCTACCCACTGGAAGAAGAGTGTTTTCATATTTTCATCTTCCTATTTGTAAAATGAAGTAAATAAGACTTATTTATAAAGTATTTCAGAAGGATTTTTTTAATGTAGAGGCTTAAAATTTAACAAATTTAGAATGTGCTTTATTCCTTCTTTTTACAAGTTTTAAATTTAACTGTTAAGTTGAATTGAAATTACCTGAATGTTTATTTTTCTGCACAAAGAAAATTATAGGTGAATTGCCTAAGCAATGACTTGTCGATTTATGTAAAATTTTTACGTTCAGTTTGATATTTTAAGTGTTAATGTATTTTCCATGGGTCATAATTTTAATAATGGATTTAAATGAACAATTTTTCAAATGTCAACTATCTGGAAGTTATACAACTTTTTAGTGTTCAATTTAAATGAATTAATTACAAGCATGGCTAAGGATGCAAACTTAGTCTTTAAAGATCATTTGTCAAGGTTGGTACATGTATGCTATACTTCAGAATCACACATGGGAACACTTATATTGCTGCCTTTTTAAATTACTACCTTTATTTTCTAAAATACCAAACTCATAGAGAAAAACTTTAGACTAATTAGGAAAAGTGAGTTGTGGCATATACAACAAATACATTTTGCATATTGAAATAATTTGGAATGTGTTAATTTAAAAGTTGTTTACAAAACTAGTGCTTAGTTAATTTTTAGTTACCTGCAGTTCAGAATTAATAAACAAAGAGTAGTGTGAAAAAAAGAACTGAAATGGGAGTTAAGAAAACAGAGATTGGATTCTAATGTCAGCGCCATAAGTCACTAACTACCAGGAATCTTAGGCCAAGGCATTTCCTTTCTCTGAGCCTGTCTGTAAAGAGACTTGGACTAGATAATTTCCAATGTCCTTTCTAGATCTAAAATTCAGTGGATCTGTATTATTACTAACTGAAGTAAGGGTTCCAAGTAAAATGGTTAAGTTATCAATGAACAAACATTTATTAAGTACTTACTATATGACAGGCACTGTATCTACAAATACAAAGAAAGAGACAATCCCTATTCTCAGGGGGAAACAAGTACATACATAAGTATATACAGAAAAATACAGCAAATATAAAGTAGTTAAATACAAGGTAGTTTGGGAAGGAGGGTATTAAAAGTTGGGATCAGGAAAGGTCTTCATGAAGAAAGTGGTGCTTGAACCACATCTTGAAGAAGGAGAGAGAATCTGTGAGGTGTGAATTTCAGGCGTGTAAGTCAACTAATGCAAAGGCCTGGAGATGGGAAGTAGAGATTGGGATGTGACAAACATCAATTTGGTTAGATGGGGGGTATAATAATGTACAGTGAGATTCCAAAGAGTCTTTGGCTGAGTTGAATAAATATCTCCCTTGGGGGGCAGCAAGATGGTGTAGTGGTTAAAGCACTAGCCCTGGATTCAGGAGTACCTGAGTTCAAATCCGGCCTCAGATACTTGACACTTACTAGCTGTGTGACCCTGGGCAAGTCACTTAACCCCCATTGCCTGGGGGAAAAAAATGAAAAAAAAAAATCTCCCTTGGATCCCACAAATTAAATATCCCTAGTTAAAATTATAAAATTTGGGGGGGGGGCAGCTAGGTGATACAGTCGATAAAGCACATTTATTGAATTAACTTGCCATTTACTTTTGTTATTGACTGATTTTCCTTCCTTTTGCCTTTTAAAGTTGAGAAGAAATACAATTCAAATAAGTTATTTTTATTAGTTGGCTAATTTGTGAGAGGCCTACCAAGAAAGAATCTTGAAACCAATAGCTGAGATGAGGTTTTAGGTTAGCTTTTTCATTCATCTATTTTCTATGTGCCTAAGCATTATTTAAAGAGTGGTTATATATTTAATAAGACAAACACAAGACTTTTATTTGTTAACTGTCCCAATAGTAGCTATCATGTAAGAGGCTTTTCGGAGATTTATTTTTAATATCTTCCAAAAATAATCAGTCACCAAAAATTTTTAATCTCTTTCCTATTTCCATTGAAACCAAATGATTTTATGGTGATATCTAATAGATTTCTTTACTTTTATTAAAGATATCGAATCTAATTTTTTAAAACCATCAGCTTGTTTTTGAAGGCTTAGAGTGTACACTTCAATTCAGTGTAGAACTTGAAAATCACTCTCTCGGCTCAAAAAAAAAATGATTGGAAATGAAGAAAGCACTATACCTTTTATAACTGTTAAGGCCTACTTTTCTCAGATGCAGTATTACACAGGAAAGTGTGAGGAAAAGTTGAAAAAAATTTCACGAGCAAATAAAAATGTCTGAGGCCTAGTTTTTTTTTTCCTTTTTGTTTTGTTTTAAATGTGACATTAAGACATTGAAAAATTATAAAGAACAAGTTTGGTCCCCAGTGAGGTACAAGAAGAAACATCCTTGCTCATTTTTGCAGAAATCTGTTAGTATGGAACATTGTGTATAACATCAGGGTTATGTATATGTGTGTGTGTGTGTGTGTGTGTGTGTGTGTGTTCGGTTTTACTGAGTTTTTTCTTTTCCCTTTTTTTGGGGGGTGGTGGTGGTGAGGCAATTGGGGTTAAGTGACTTGCCCAGGGTCACAAAGCTAGTAAGTGTTAAGTGTCTGAGGCCGGATTTGAACTCAGATCCTCCTGACTCAGGGCCGGTGCTCTGTCCACTGTGCCATCTAGCTGCCCCTTTCCCCTTTTTTAAAAATAAATTTTTATTGCTATCTTTTGTTTTTACATAGTCTAAATTTCTCCCAGTAGCTTTCCTTTCCCTCCCAGAGAGTCATCCCAAATAACAAAGAGTATTTTTTTTCTAAAGAAAATAAAAATTGGAAGAAGGGGGAGGAGAATGAACAAAACTGATAATTCATCAAAAAGTTTTCCTTTCTTTAAAAAAAATATTTTCTCTAAAGGATGGCTGCTAAAGAATAGGAGGGGGGATACAGAGGACATAAGGGCAATATAAAAACAAAGGTATCAGTAAAAATCTATTTTTAAATATTGTGTTGAAAAAATGAGGATATTAGTTACAGAAACCATCATCTTCTCTCCAAACATACCCTTCTTCTAAAGTTCCCTATTTACATCACCAGCACTCTTCAAGTCACCCAGGTTCATAACATTGTCATTACTCTGGACTCTTCACTCTTTCACTCCATAAATAGTCATTTGCCAAATCTTGCCATTTCTACCTCCCCAAATACCTCTTATATCCATCTCCTCTCTACTGAGACAGCTACTATCTTATTTGAGATCCTCCTCATCTCTCAAATCAGTCTTCCTACATATTGCTGCCAAAGTGCTTTTTCTTAGGTGTAGATGTGACCTTATCACTCCCTACTCAGTACATGTGGGTGGCTCCCTGTTGTCTCTAAGATAAAATCGAAGCTTTTCTGTTTACATTTTAAAGCCCTATACAACCTAGTCCCAAGCTCTCTTTCATTCTTATTGTACATTACTCCTCTTCCCACATCCAGCCAAACTACTATTCCTCACTCCATCTCACACCTCTCAGGCCTTGAGTGCACTTCCACTTCATAGAATTTTTCTATTCCTTTAAAACATGGCTCAAAAAACACCTTATTCATGAAGACGTCTCCATTTCCTCCCAACTTCTAGTGCCTTCCCCCTGGAACTATCTTACATTTTAAACTATTTTATTGGGTTTTTGAAAAATATTCTGTATATATTGATATATGTAGCTATATCCTTTGTTAAAATATAAACCCCTAGGGGGAAGGCATTATTTAGGGTTTTAAAAAAATTTATATTCCTAAGGGGCAGCTAGGTGGTGCAGTGAATAGAGCACCAGCCCTGGAGTCAGGAGGACCCGAGTTCAAATCCAGCCTCAGCCACTGGACACTTACTAGCTGTGTGACCCTGGGCAAGTCACTTAACCCCAATTGCCTCACCAAAAAAAAAAAAATTATATTCCTAGCATTTAGCACAGTACCTTATACATAGTAGGCTTTTAATAAATGCTTACTGATGGATCTGTAGTATTTAGTACTATATATAGACTCAAAAGGTCCATTTATACCTATTGAGCTTAACTTCTCTAACCTGGGACAGAAAAGAGCTATATTGTTAGAAAATGTTATTTGCAAGAACAATTTGAATTTGTTGCTGATTAGTTTCAGACATATGATTACAGAAATAGAGAATGTAGTATTGTTTTTCACCTGCTTTTAAACAGTATCTATTCTGTGCTGAAAACCTTCCGTTTTTATGTAAAAGATATCATCAGTCCTCCACTTTTTCCTCCCAGAATTTTGATTTATAATACATAGTCTTCTTAGGAAGAAGTAATTAATGCTAGGCAATTTATATGAACAGGCTTTTAAAAGAGAGTAGTGCTCTAGAAGGAAAAGGAAATGTTAGATAAATGAATTTTCTCATCTAATTTAGCATGATTTGCTTCTTATCTAACCTCAGATATCTCTAAAGAAGTGTTTCAGTTTCTGTTTTGGCCCCTAAAGTACAATAGTAATGCTTTCTTGATAATCACGATGAGAAAAGTGACCTAAGAAGCCCCATTTATGATTTTTAAAGAGATGAAAGGTATCTGATGCCATTTTCAATATTTTATGACCATAATCTTTTTTTTTTTTTTTTACAACTTATGCTTCATAGTATTATCTTACAAAGAAAGGCATTGCAAGAAAGTTAACTTTTTTTTCCAGAGCCTCACATCTTGGACATTTAGTAAGTTAAGTATTTTTTTAATATCTCAGTGTATATTGAGGGAACATTGAATAACCCAGATTAGTTAACATTTAAGTCTATAGGAAAAGAACAATGGGGATCAGAGGTTGGGAAGATAGGTTGAGGCCAGATTGTAGAAGGCCTTGAATGGTAAAAAAAAAAAAAAAAACTAAGGTGTTTAGACTTCATCTAATTGATAGTGAAAAAGCAGAGAAAAGTCTCCAGCAGGGAAATGTTATTAAAACAGTGTTTAAGGGGCAGCTAGGTGGCACAATGGATAGAGCACTGGTCCTGGAATCAGGAGTACCTGAGTTCAAATCCAGCCTCAGACACTTAACACTTACTAGCTGTGTGACCCTGGGCAAGTCACTTAACCCCAATTGCCCCGCAAAAAAACAAAAACAAAAACAAAACAATGTTTAAGTACAGTATCTCTTTCCTAAATAAGCTTACTTTCTATGACAAATCTCAGAAATGGCCATTTAGCCTTTGTTTGAATACTTCTAGGTATGGGGAACCCATTTTTTTTTTCCCAAGGCAGAACTTTTGGATAGTTGTTATTAGGAAGATTCTTGTTACCTCAAGCCTAAAGTTATTACTTCTGCTGTCTGGGACCAAGAGGAACATTTGTCTTCCTTCCTCTGCAAAATATCCCTCTGGGTGCTTAAACGCAACTGTCATTTCCCCTGACTCCCTCCCCCTCCAAATTTTCTCTTGCCTAGGGAAAACACTAATACCTTCTATGATAGTACTAGCATTGTGTTATGCCCTGG
Organism: Dromiciops gliroides; assembly: GCF_019393635.1. NCBI lineage: Eukaryota > Metazoa > Chordata > Mammalia > Microbiotheria > Microbiotheriidae > Dromiciops > Dromiciops gliroides. The sequence goes on from NC_057862.1 coordinate 146,289,275, forward strand.
TCCAAAGCATGACTTTCAGTTCAGGTTCCACATTTCAGGAGGGACATTGATAAAGTGAAATCAGTGCAGAGGAGGGCCTAGAGTTCATGTTGTATGATGATTATTAGCTGAGGAAATGGGTATGTTTAGAAAAGAGGAGATTTTTAGGCTACATGATAGCTGTCTTAAAGTATTTGAAGGACTGTCGTGTGGAAGAGGGATTCAGTTCCATATACAATAACTGCAATTTATATAGAGCTTTGCAAGTACACACATAAATAAAATAACTCTAGATCTTGTCAACAACAAGCACTACAGGTATCATACTTGCTGAGGTTTATCAAGGTTAAGTGACTTGTCCAAGGTCACACAACTAATAAGTGTCAGTGTTAGGATTTAAGCCAGGTCTTATCAGGCTCCAAAGTCCTTGCTCCTTCTACTATAGCATAGTGTCACCATTAAACTTCTTGTTCTTATTTATGTATTTACTAAAAGGTGAACAGATCTATCCATGCTTCTACCAGATTTTAATACTTTGTAAGTAGTCTACCAGGGAGTCAGAGAATGCTTGAATTTATGATTGACCCTTTCTATTTACTGGGGTGGGGGGTGTAACTAGACAATTGATTAATTTACTTTTTTTTTTTAAGTGAGGCAATTGGGGTTAAGTGACTTTCCCAGGGTCACACAGCTAGTAAGTGTTAAGTGTCTGAGGCTGGATTTGAAGTCAGGTACTCCTGACTCCAGGGCCTGAGCTCTATACACTGAGCCACCTAGCTGCCCCCAATTAATTTACTTTTGAGGAGCAGAGAACAACGAATAGGAAATAGAAGCTCACCTGTGAAAATGCTTTTAAAAATATTCAGCTATTCCTGAAGAGTTAAAATTTAGTAGATTTTCCACAAATACCCTTGGGACAATTCATACTGTGATTTCATACATTTGGCACAATATATGTAACAAAACATCTCCTTGGAACAAATCAAATCAGATGGATATTTCCAAAAACATTTGGTTTTGTCTGGATGTCGCAGTATAGCACAGGAGCTGGAAAGAGCCTTTAAAAGTCATCTAGGGGGGCAGCTAGGTGGCACAATGGATAGAGCACCGGCCCTGGAGTCAGGAGTACCTGAGTTCAAATCCGGCCTCAGACACTTAACATTTACTAGCTGTGTGACCCTGGGCAAGTCACTTAACCCCAATTGCCTCACTAAAAAAAAAAAAAAAAGCCATCTAGGACAATTCCTTAATTTTCCTGATGAGCAGACTGAGGCCCAGGAAAGTGGTTATTCACCCAGGGTCATATAAGGAATAAAGGCAGAGGTGAAATTTGAACCCAAGATCTCTTGACCAGAGTACTTTCTACGTTGCTTCCTATAAACACTTGGTTTTCTGGGTTGTTTGAGAATTAATAATGCTCACTTACTTAAATTCTTTGCCATTTGTCTTTTATCTGACAAGCTGCAGTAAAATCTAATATTACATTTTAAATACTGAAATTTTTTATGAGATTTAGAGGAAGATTCTCCTTGGCAAATTAAACTCTTTAATATATACTATTTCTTCTATGTCCTGAATCTTTCTAGTGTAAGTAAATATACAAAGAGACAGGATTGATATATTTTATAGAAATTAAGAAACATTTTTCCTCAGTAACAGTGTCTCAAATAAATGTACCTATAGTGTTTGGAGTTCTTTGCCTTGTAACATTGTTGCTAATTTGTAAAAATCACATTGTCTTCAGGAGTTTGCATGACACATTGTGTTTCAGGAATTTATGTTTCTAATGTTCCATCTAATACACATTTTCTTTTAAAAAATATTTATTTCTATTCCACTGATCAAATTCTCTGTTTCTTTTTCAAGTACCAAATTGTTTTGACAATTGACTGCTAGCCCCCCCTTTCCCATTTTTTCTCATTGATTTTCTTTATATTTTTAACCTGTTTTTCCTCCAGATTAATTTTTTTTTTATTTTTGTAGCTCTGCAAAGTAATTCTTTGGTAGTTTGGTTTGGCACTAAATAAGTAAATTAATTTAGGTATGTCTGTCATTTTTATTATATTGGCTTTGCCTATCCATTCTCATTTTACTTTCAATGAACAGAACCTTTGCTTATTGGAGTCTTTCCAGTTTCCATTTTGTCATTTCTTATGATACAATAATATTACATTACATTCATATAACGTAATTTGTTTAGCCATTCCCCAACAGGTAAGTACCCCATTAGATTTCTGCTTCGAACTACTATAAGAAGAGTTGCTATATTTTTGTAAATATATGTCCTATTTCCTCTTTTATTGATCTGTTTTATCTTTTCCCTAAGAATATAAAACAATAAAGTTTGTTCACCATCCAATGAAACAAAATCATTTGTGTGAAAACCTGGCTCTCTACTAAAGGAGAAAAATATAGAATTAGAATATTCACCAAGTTTTTGGAAGCCAAAAGAGAAATTCTTGAAATGTCACAATTCTTCCAGTATATACAGAAGTATTTTTAAATGATATACCAGAAAGACAAAATTGCAGAAAAGTGATTTATTGTTAGTCAAGAGTATGGAGGAGACTTTGTCTGTACACAAGCAGAAGTTAACTCCAAATAATGTCATTTAAGTCAGAAAGTAATACTCCTACTGTGTAGTTTTTTGTTTTGTTTTGTTTTGGTTTTTGCAGGGCAATGAGGGTTAAGTGACTTGCCCAGGGTCACACAGCTAGTAAGTGTCAAGTATCTGAGGTCAAATTTGAACTCAGGTCCTCCTGAATCCAGGGCTAGTGCTTTATCTGCTTCGCCACTTAGCTGCCCCCACTACTTTGTAGTTTCTTCCAGATACAATGCACAGTGATCAAATACTTGTACTGATTATACTTGAACATGGCTTTTGAATGCTAGTTTACAGATTTTAACTCAATATCTTATCAGATTATAAACTCATTTGTCTTAGTTATCTTTTTATTACCTGCTATGCCTAGCTATGTTCTTTTAACATAGTAGATGCTTAATAAATGTTTGAAAAACAAATCTTAGATGAGTACTTGTGGTTCTAGTTTCATATTGCTAATGGGGTTTTTCTCCAAGTGTAAATGTTCTTAAGATTGTGGTACTAATGGAAACCCCAAAATGCAATTGAACCAGGCTGCTTAAGGTCATTTAAACTATTAAAAGTTGTCTTTCTTTTCTGTCTTCTTTGTTTTGGTCATGTATTACATTATACATGGAAATATTTCCAGGGTAATACTCTGGTTTGAAGAAGTAGCATATATGGTATTTCAAACAGATATAATACAAAGAGGACTGGGTTTAAATCCTGGCTATAACACTGTGACCCTATTCCAGTTTCTTCATCTATAAAATGAAGGTAATACTACAAGTAGGATTTACTTCACAAGGTTATTGTGAAGAAAATGTAAACCTTAAAGTGCTTTATAAATATGAGCCATTAGTAGGATGCATAATTCTAGACCTTAGATCCATTCTAGGAAATATATAATAACCTAACTTTACCAGAGCCTTTTTGTATTCTGTGCCACATTCATAACTTAGAGTGACTCATGTTAGTGAAGGAAAGTTAGTAAAAGGAGAGACACTTTTTAAAAAAGTGTTTTCAGTACCTAACAGGTAATAAATAGTCTACTTAAGTGGATGTGTTTCAACATGCAGTTTAAGTTGTAATACTTTAGGACCATAATACTGAGTCACTTGTCCTGTCATAAAAGCTCATGAATCTGAATCATTTGCTAATCCATACTAAATTTATTTTTGCACTATGGAAAAGAAATTTGCTAAGCAAATTGTATGTCAAATGAAATGTATAATATACTTAGAATTGGCAGTAAGGGGCAGCTAGATGGCGCAGTGGTAAAGCACTGGCCCTGGATTCAGGAGTACCTGAGTTCAAATCCGGCCTCAGACACTTGACACTTACTAGCTGTGTGACCCTGGGCAAGTCACTTAACCCTCATTGCCCTGCAAAAAAAAAAAAAGAATTGGCAGTAACAAACTTTTCAGGCAATTATAAAATCATTTTTTATGGAACTCCTATTTAATTACAATTGTGTTAATTTTCTATAATCATTCAGTCTTTTTTCAGTTGTGTCTGACTCCATATGATGCCATTTGGGGTTTTCTTGGCAAAGATACTGGAGTGGTTTGCCATTTCCTTCTCCAGATCATTTTACAGATGAAGAAACTGAGGCAAGCAGGGTGAAGTGCATTGCCTAGGGTCACACAGCTAGTAAGTGTCTGAGGCAAGATGTGAACTCAGGAAGATGAGTCTTCTTGATTTCCAGCCTAGCACTCTATACCACCTAGCTCCCAGTTGTTTATAATTATAATGATATATAAGTATGCATATAATTATATATTATAATTGTAGGGACCGAAATGTAATATATGGAGCGTTAATTGGGTGACTCGCCAAAATATTGGGATCCCAGAAATAATGAGGGACCTCTAGGTTAAAGCTCCCTCCCCTCTGAACTGCCCTTTTAGATATTTCTCCCAGGCCAATAAGAAAGGAGCCTTACAGCTTCTTTTCCACAAAAGGATTAGATTTTATTACTTGGGAATTAATTAAACAACAAAGGTGAAATTAATAAAAATCAAAGATAAGGAAATAGGGAAAAAGAAATACAGATAAATTCTCTTAACTCCAAACTAAATCTATGCAATCCCCAGATCGTTTCCAATTAAGCTAATTCAAAGGAATTCAGAGTTTTTAAAACTCACCACACCTGGGATATCAGCTAGTTTCTCCGTATCACTGAGAAAACTGAGGAGCCAGCAGGTGAGCATGAGAGGGTTCTGGAAGTCGCTCTCCTCCCCTCAGAGAGCATTCAATCTCCCTCCCCCAAAAGGGGAGGTCCTTCAAAAACTGCCTATGGAGAGTTCTCCTTCTGACCTCAGTAGCATACTTAACTAAGGGGCTAAAATTCTAGCTAGTCTATCTAAAATATATAATGAGTGGTCTCCAATAAATTATAAGCTTTAGCAAGAGTTAGACTTTTAAGCATTTATTAAGGAGAATAAGAATTTGGTGAAGAGAGAGAGAAAGAGGTCTAGATTCAGCTATCTATCTCGGGGAGCTACAGTTCTCCTGTTCCGTTCTCCACAAGAGTCCTGGTGAAAGAGAGTGAGAGAACCAGCCTTGCCCCCTCTTCTTCCCACAATCACTTCCTGACGCCAAAGAAAAGCTACATGGCTTGCCCTCAGATGCCTTCTCCTCATGGTGGAGCTTTTCTACAATAAGTCTCAAGCAGGTGGTGTCATTCCAATAGTTACATAATTAAATATATTACTTTCCCAAAACAAGGTCTAGTTCCCCTTGCCTCTCATAGTATATACTTAAGGTATCCAATTTTGTCCTTTGCCTTAGAAATTATTTTTTATTCAACAAGGTCCTTTATGAAAAACATCTTTACTGAACTAAATTGCACTCTCTGCTTCATTATTTTTCTGACTTTGTACAACCCAGCTAGTGTTTTTCAGAACAGATGATTTCATTTTGCACTTATATGTCTTCTTTTCCCCAGTGCTTGGCACAGAGTAGGTGATTACTTTTTGTTTGTTGATTGATAGTCATGTTCTAAACTTGCTAATGATATAGATAATGGTGCTTCATTTTTATAGCTGGAAAAGTCATGAAGGTAATAAATAGTAAGTTTGGGGACCAGGAACAAGTATTATAACTTTGTCTAAATACCAGAGAAGTTACCTGTTAAATAAATCAGATGTTTGTTGTATTCCTACTCTGTTGTACAAAATACTTAAGTACAATCTCCCCTCCACAGGTGAACAATGACCTTATAAAAACAGACCAGTTTCCAATACTTAACTGACAAGATTACTAGACCATTGCTTTTCCCCAGTCATCTTTACTTCATTAATACTTATTCATACTGGAAGAATTCTGTTTCGTTTTGGCTCATAGTATTGAAATGTAATCAGTCATATATATTTTTCCCATTTAGTATAATGGGGACAGTCATAAATAGATTACCGAATTCTTAATAGTGACTAGTAATCATTCTTATTTCATTTCACTTAGGTTTTATGTTTACAATAAAAAGGGACGTCTTGTCAACACCCCTTATGTGGACAACTCCTATAAATGGGCTGGCGGTGGATTTCTCTCTACAGTTGGAGACCTTCTTAAATTTGGGAATGCAATGCTCTATGGTTACCAAGTTGGAATGATTAAAAATTTAAATGAGAAACTTTTGCCAGGGTACCTCAAGCCAGAAACCATGGTAATGATTTGGACTCCCGTGCCAAACACAGAGATGTCTTGGGACAGAGAAGGGAAATATGCAATGGCATGGGGTGTTGTGGAAAAGAAGCAAATATATGGTTCATGTAGGCAGCAACGACATTACGCTTCTCACACTGGAGGTGCAGTGGGTGCTAGTAGCGTCCTGCTAATTCTTCCTGAAGACTTGGAGGTAGAGACTTCAGATAACAGGATGGCCATTCCCCCAAGAGGAGTAATTGTTACCATCATATGTAACATGCAGTCTGTTGGCCTCAATAGCACTGCTTTAAAAATTGCACTGGAATTTGATAAAGATAAATCAGACTGATTCATTAAGTACCAGGTATGGGAAATTTAAATGTCATTATATCATTAACTAAAGTACCAAAAGACGCAAGACTTTTAAGAATGAATTTTTAATAGGAAATAGACAGTATGGAGAATTATGTACCTCTTAATTGTTTTAACTTTTTATAAATATCTTTAGCTTTTTGTGGAATTAGTTCTTTATGCTCAGGGAAGTAACTTCATGGTTTTTACTGTTTTCAAAAAGTATTAACTCCTTTGAAATAAAGTATTCTAATAAAAATGTGTTTTCTTTGTTAATGAATTGTAAAAAAAAAAAAATCCTAATGGGCAGGAAGCTTCAGACTTAGTTTTCTTAAGGTAAGAGCAAAGAAAGGAAGAATTACAAGGAAGGGATGGTTCATTATAATGCAGCTTTGCTAGGAAATTGCGGTTTACTGATAATAGGCATTTCAATTTGGAAACTGCTTTTCTCTTTGGTTAGTCATAGGAAACAGTTTTTTAGAAGTGGAAGTAGGGGAGCAGCTAGGCGGCACAGTGGCTAAAGCACCAGCCCTGGATTCAGGAGAACCTGAGTTCAAATGTGGCCTCAGACACTTGACACTTACAGCTGTGTGACCCTGGGCAAGTCACTTAACCCTCATTGCCCTGCAAAGAAGAAGAAGAGGAAGAAGTAGGATGAAGAAATTTCAGTTCTCTATCAATCTATTTTCTCTGCCACACATCTGGTCCCCTTGATTTCCTAGGGGCTTAGAATAATTATTGGACTTCATATCTGACACTTTTTTCCACTTACATATCCTACTTAGCTGCAGTTCCTTCTCTGCTTCTTTGCAGGCCATAGGAAAGCCAAGTCCCAAAACTGGTCTTCTCCTTACCAAGAAGCCTTTAAGGAATGACTGGCTGAGCCAGAAGCTTATAGCATAATCAAGGTCTTGGGACAAGTGCTTCTTACTTGTTCTGTGTGTGCTTTGCTTTGTTTTTGTTCTGTGGATCTAATTCCTGTTCTCCTCCAAGGCCTGTTAACTACCTACTTTTTCTATCTTTTTTAAAAAAAGTTATTTATTTGGCATTTTATTTTTCCCCAATTACATGTAAAAATGATTTTTAATATTTTGAGTTCCAAATTTTCTCTCTCCCTCCCAACCCCCCTCACTGAGAAAGCAAGCAATTTGATAGAAATTATACATGCCTAGTCATAAAAAAAACATTTCCCTATTAGTCATGTTGTAAAATAAAACAAACCAAAAAAATACCAAGAAAAATTAAAGTATAAAAAGTATGCTTCAATCTGTAGTCAGACTCCATCAGTTCTTTCTCTGGGAATGGGTAACATTTTTCTTCCTAAGTCCTTCAGGGTTGTCTTGGATCATTATATTGCTGACAATATCTAAATCATTCACAGTTGATTATCTTAAAATATTTATGTTCTTCTGACTACTCATTTCACTTTGCATTAGTTCATTTAAGTCTTTCTAGGTTTTTCTGAGAATCCTGCTTAACATTTCACAATCATATACCATAACTTGTTCAGCCATTCTCCAACTGATAGGAATTTTCTCAGGTTCCAGTTCTTTGCCACCAGAAAAGAGCTGCTATAAATATATATATATATGTATATATATATATATATATATATATATATATATATATGACCTTTTCCTTTTTGTTTTGTTTTGGGTTTTTTTTTTTCATCTCATTTGGGATATAGATGTAGGAGTGGTATTGCTGAGTCAAAGGGTATGCATGATTTTATAGTCCTTTGGGCATAGTTCCAAATTACTCTACATAATGGTTGAATCAGTTTACAACTTCACCAGCAGTGCATTACTGTCTCACTTTTCCCACATTCCCTCCAACATTTGTCATTTTCCTTCTATGAACTATTAGCCAGTCTAATTGTTTTAATTTGCATTTCTCCAGTAGGGGTTTAGAGCATTTTTTTCATATAGCTATAGATAGCTTTGAATTGATTCATCTAAAAACTGACTGTTCATATCTTTTGATCATTTATTGGGGAATGGCTCTTATTTTTATAAATTTGACTCAGTTCTTTATATATTTGAAAAATGAGGCTTTTAGCAGAGAAACTTGCTTCAAATATTTTTTCACAGTTATTGTTGCTATTTCCCTCTATCCTATCTCTTCCCACCCCTTGTTTATTCCATTATCTGTCCTTTCACCCTGTCCCTCCTCAAAAGTATTTTGTTTCTGACTACCACCTCCCCCAATTTACCCTCCCTTCTATCACCCCCACCCTTTCTTTTACTCTCTTGCCCTCCTACTTTCTTGTAGGGTAAGATAGGTTTCTCTACCACCTATACCATTTTACCACCACCACCTCCTCCATCTTCCCCTCCATTATAAAATCTGTAAAAGCTTTTTCTTGCCTTTTATGTGAGATAATTTACCCCCATTTTACCTTTCTATTTCTCCTTTATCCAGTGCATTCTTCTTTCTCATATCTTAATTGTTTTTAGATAATCCTTCATAGTCACCTCATACCTGTGACCTCTATATATACTCCTTCCAACTGCACTAATAATGGGAAAGCTCTTATGAGTTACAAGTAGGAATATAAACAGTTTAAACAAGTAGGAATATAAACAGTTTAAACTTATCAAATCCCTTATTATTTTCCCTTTCATGCTTACCTTTTTATGCTTCTCTTTAGTCTTTTATACGAAAGTGAAGTTTTCTATTTAGCTTGGGTCTTCAGGAATGCTTGAAAGTCCTCCATTGAATATGTATTTTTTCTTCTAGAGGATTATACCCAATTTTGTTGGGTAGGTGATTCTTGGTCGTAATCCTAGCTTCTTTGCCCCCTATAATATATTCCAAGTTCTCTGATCCTTTAATGTAGAAACTGCTAAATCTTGCTTTATCCTGACTGTGGCTCCACAATTCTTGAATTGTTTCTTTCTGATTGCTTGCAATATTTTCTTCTTGACTAAGGAGCTTTGGAATTTGGCTATAAGGGAGTTTTCATTTTGGGATCTCTTTCAGGAGGTAATCTGTGGATTCTTTCAATTTCTATTTTAACCTCTGGTTCCAGAATATCAGGACAGTTTCCCTTGATAATTTCTTGAAAGATAATGTCTAAGAAAAAAAAAAGAAGAAAGATAATGTCTAGGCTCTTTTTATGATCATGGCTTTCAGATAGTTCAATAATTTTTAAATTATCTCTCCTGCCTCCATTTTCTAGGTCAGTTGTTTTTCCAGTGAAATAGTTTACATTATCTTCTATTTTTCATTATTTTGGTGGTGTTTTATTGTTTCTTGATGTCTCATAAAGTCATTAGCTTCCCAATTCTAGGGGGTTTTTTGTTTGTTTTTGGTGGGGCAATGAGAGTTAAGTGAATTGCCCAGGGTCACACATCTAGTAAGTGTCAATTGTCTGTGGCCACATTTGAACTCAGGTCCTCCTGAATCCAGGGCCAGTGCTTTATCCACTGTACCACCTAGCTGCCCCCAATTCTAGTTTTTAAGTAATTGTTTTCTTCAGTGAGCTTTTGTACCTTCTTTTCCATTTGACCAATTCTACTTTTTTAAGGAGTTCTTTTCTTCAGTGAGTTTTTGTGCCTCTTTTTCCATCTGGCCAATTCTGCTTTTTAAGGAATTTTTCTCTTCAGTGAAGTTTTGTCTATCTTTTTTCCATGTGACCAATTCAGCCTTTCAAGGCATTCTTCTCCTCATTGGATTTTTGTACCTCTTTTACCATTTGGCCTATTCTGTTTTTTAAGGTGTTATATTCTTGTGCGCATGCACATGTGTTTGTGTGTGTGTGTGTGTGTGTGCCTTTTTAGCAAGCTGGTGACTTTTTTTTCATAATTTTTTTGCATCACTCTCATTTCTCTTTCTGATTTTTCCTCTACCTCCCTTATTTTATTTTTAAAATCCTTTTTGAGCTCTTCCATGGCCTGAGGCCAATTCTTATTTTTCTTGGAGTCTTTGGATGTAGGAGTTTTGATTTAGTTGTCTTCTAAGTGTGTGTTTCGATCTTCCTTGTTACCATAGTGACTTTTTATAGTCAGGGTTGTTTTTTCTGTTGTTTGCTCACTTTCTTAGCCTATTTGTTGACTTTTAGCTTTTTATTAAAGTGGGGCTCTGCTTCCAGGGTAGAGGGCATACTGTCCCAAGCTTTAAGGGTTTTGTGCAGCTGTTTTCAGAGATACTTCTAGGAACCTGTAAGTGTTCTGTTCTTTCAAGTTGGTATGCTCTAAGGAGAGGTGTGTTTACTCCTCTACTGCCCTGTGCTCTGGTCTTTGAGCAGCCACAAGCACTCTTTTCTGCCTGGGAACTGTGACTTTGGTTGCAGGCTCTGATGTACTAGTGCTCCTCCTCACCTTGAAATTACCACCCAGGACTGTGACCCAGGATCCAGGTATGGGCAAAGCAACAGAGTCCTGCCCCCAGTTTCAGCAAAGAGACCCCTGTAATTTCCTTCAGACCAGTTGTTCAACCCTTTTACCAATTGAGAGCTTCAAAAGCAGTTGCTGCCACTGCTAATTCAATGGCTCCTGGGGCCTACTTCCATTTTGCTAGGGCCTACTCTGTGCTGACACACCCTGCACTGGACTGTGCTCTACACTCACCTATCACCCTGGGGCAACAGGCCTTTCCTACCAACCTTCTAAGTTGTCATTGGCTGGAAAATGGTTTCAGCCAATCTTTTTGTGGGTTCTGCCTCTCCATAATCTGTTCTGAGGCATTATTTAAAGTTGTTTGGAGGGGTTTGAAGAAGAGCTCAGGTGAGTCTCTGCCTCTTCTCCACCATCTTGGCTCCACCTTTCCCATCTACCCATCTATCTTTTCTTTTTTTTTTTTTTGGTGAGGCAATTGGGGTTAAGTGACTTGCCCAGGGTCACACAGCTAGTAAGTGTTAAGTGTCTGAGGCCAGATTTGAACTCAGGTACTCCTGAATCCAGGGCCAGTGCTCTTTCTACTGTGCCACCTAGCTGCCCCCCATCTATCTTTTCTTAATTGAAGAAGCATTATTAATTAATTGATAATGCTTCTTCAATTAAATTTTACATATCACATTAAATTTTACATATCACAGAACTCTTGAGTTTTTTCTATTTGTATGTCCACTGCTTGGAACATAGTGCTTACTAAATGCTTTTTTCTTCATTAATATATAGAAGTCACTCAAAGGAGTTTGTGTCATATCTTTTAATTCTGGTTTTGATATTATTTTTGTGTGGGGCAGCTAGGTGGTACAGTGGATAAAGCATTGGCCCTGGATTCAGAAGGACCTGAGTTCAAATTTGGCCTCAGAAACTTGACACACACTAGCTGAGTGACCCTGGGCAAGTCACTTAAACCCTTGCAAAAAAAAAAAAGATTATTTTTGTTCAAATAAGTTGGTAGTCTGCCTTTAATTGTTGGTGATTGCTCCATCAAATAATCATCATCTTTCAGTTAAAATATAATCAATTTTATTTTAAAGTGTTAAATTTTTTAGGGTTTACCACATCCAATGTCTCCAACTGTCCTTTTAAAGAAAGTATTCATGATATATGGACATAGAGCTTCTGTATAATCTATTAGACTTTAGTCTTTTCATTTATTATTCCTGATATTTGTTTTTCAACATTTTTCTTTGCCCTCTCATGCCTACTTTTACATTGATGTGAATATTATACCATACCTTTAATTTGGAAGCTCTTTATCAAGGTTATTATAAAATTTCTCTGCTTTTTCCTCTGCAAGAGATGCTGACACATAATGCTGCAATTATTTTCATGATGGTCAATTGTAAATATTTATCATGAGCCCAACAATGTAATATGGCCAAATGTCCCAGAAAAATGTTTCTTTCATTAGGAAAGGTGAGAGTACCAGACTTGTGCTTTAAAAATGTAGGGACTTCCCAATGAGGAATTTCTGCTAATGAAGAGTAGCCCCTTGTTTACAGTCTTAGACAGGAATCTGGGGGCAGAGTGGTTAAATAATCTGCACATCAGTCACATAAGCCAATATGTGTCTGAGGCCAGACAACCCAAATCTTCCTGACTCCAATATTAGCTTTCTATCTACTATATTATGTTGCCTCTTGAAGTGATGTTTCTTATTTCCCCTGGACTTCTGCATTGTCTACTAGCCAGACTGACAGAAGGGCCACCTCTTCATAAGAGAGTGGTGTAAAAGAGAATGAGAGATGATAAGAAAGGGGTTTGGGGAGGTATAGTAGGGGAGAAGGAGCTCAAGGCAAGTGGATTCCATTTCCACCATAAAGTGTGATATGAAGTCCTCTATTGAGAGTGTGGAAGAGATTAGTATGTGGATGCTGAGGTTTGGAACGGCTTCTGTGGGGAGTACCTTTGTGGTGACAGGAGTGGGCACCATGCTACTGAGCCCTCTCTTCTGCCCAGTCTTCGGCCTCCCATGGGAAAAAGAGGAACACTATTTTATCACAAACCAGTCTCTTGCCTTTGAGGCAAGGGGAGAAAATGTCATTCCATCACACCAGTTTTTCCCCTCGTAGTCAGGGGAGAGGGCTACCATTCCAATTGTTCCCTGTTTCTTGCCTTGTCTCTATTCTCCTTGGGGAAGAGATACCATTCCATCAGTTACTAGTCTTGTTTTTTTGAGGTAAGGAGTGAAAACACTATTCTATCACCTAAGTTTTCCTGACTGGTCTCTTGTCTCCTGACAAAAGGTGTGAAACACTGTTCTGTAGAGTACCAGACTATTCCCTTCCAGAGACAAAAGGCCATTCCTTCCAGTCATTAGCCTGGTGGTCTGCCTTGGGGGAAGGTGAACAGTGCTCCTGGTACTTGCTTCCTCTGCACTAAGGCCCTGAGAGGCCTCTACCCTGGGGTCAAACTCCTATGTTAAATGAAAACCTATCCAAACTTATTCCTTGATGATCAATAAATTTCCCCATCCCATACTCTTTCCATTCCAGTGATTCAGAAGCCCCAGAAATGATCATTCAAACCCTTTCCTGTCACCCCCCTCTTACAGCCCCCTACTATTCCTTATTCTCATTCCTTCGAAGCAAGCTTCCCTAATTGTTTCAATCTAAAGTTTTCACCCCTTCCACTATGGTCTCTGGGGATGTCTGTCCCACAGCAACAGACTTGCTTCCATCTTAAATGGAATGGCCCTGAAGTTGGGAGGACCTGAGATCCAATCTCACCTGGGCAAGTCACTTAACTCCAATTTCCTTAAACATTTGGAGCCATCTCCAGTCATCCTGATATATGACTTGCCACTGGACCAGATGGCTCTGGAGAAATGAGATTGTTGACCTTGCAAAGCCTTGCCTTACTAAATAAAACTGGGTACAAGTCCCAATGTCATGGTTCTCTTGGAGAACGAAGGGCAAACAACAACAGCACCTCCTTATTCCTTCCAGAATCAAATATGAAATAGTTTGGCACTCAAAACCCTTCAAAACCTTGCCTGCACCCTTCCATCTTCTTATACTTTACACCACCCCCCCCTTACTGTGTACTGTGTAATCCAGTGACACTGGCCTCCTTGTTACTCTTCACTTTTTTTTTTACTTTTTTTTTTTGTTTTTTTTTGTTGTTGTTGCGGGGCAATGGGGGTTAAGTGACTTGCCCAGGGTCACACAGCTAGTAAGTGTAAAGTGTCTGAGATCGGATTTGAACTCAGGTACTCCTGAATCCAGGGCCAGTGCTTTAACCACTGTGCCACCTAGCTGCCCCTCCCTTGTTACTCTTCAAACAACACCCTCTCATCTCCCACCTCTGGGCATTTTCGCTGACTGTCCTCCATGTCAGAAATGCTCTCCTTCATCTTTGCCTGTTGGCTTCCCAGCCTCCCTTCAAGTCCTGCTAAAATCGTACATTCCTCAGAGAGCCTTTCCTGATCCGCCTATTCTAGTGCCTTCCCTCTGTTGATTATTTCCAATTTCCCCTGTATATAGCTCATTTGTATGCAGTTGTTTGCATATTTCCCCCCCCCCCCCATCGGACTGTAAGTTAAGAGCAAGGACTGCCTTTTACTTTCCTTTGTACCTCTAGCACTTAGAATAGTGCCCAGGACTGCCTTGCTGCAATGAGGGTCTAGTTGAGATTAGGCACACTACAGTCAGCACCATTTGCAAAGACATAAGTAGAAACAGAGAAGACAGACATTGGGTCCAGGATTGAACTTTGTCAAGGCACCTGTGGAAATAGGACAAGGGGTGAGGTGGGAGAAGGGATTAAAGAGTGGAAGACATCGAAACACTGAATTGGTTAACTATAAGATCAATAGAGGGAAGGGAAGGAAACAAGGTCAGATAAAGGGTGATGATTTGGGAGAGTATTTATGGGTGGAGGGGCTGGATGTTACATTAAGACTGAAGAACAGGTTCAGAGGCTTGAGACAGGCAAAGACAATGCTAAATAGAGGTCATAGTTGCTAAAAATATTTCAGAATTCTTGATTCTGGAAGTGAAACACTTGTGGGTTATGTAGGGATCAAGCAACTACGTGTGTTTGTGAGTGTATATGTATCCATATGTGTACATGTAGGGCAGCTAGGTGGTGCAGTGGATAGAGCACCGGCCCTGGAGTCAGGAGTACCTGAGTTCAAATCCGGCCTCAGACACTTAACACTTACTAGCTGTGTGACCCTGGGCAAGTCACTTAACCCCAACTGCCTCACTAAAGAAAAAAAAAAACCAGAACATACGTGTATATGTATGTATATACACATACAGACAGAAAATAATCATACACAAAAAATACAAGTAGAATGTTGCATATAATTAAAATTTTAATGTAAAACAGACTCCAAAACCAGACACCACTGTTATATACCTTACAAAGTCAGACTTAATTATACTGACACTTGGATTGCTGAACAGATAAGGCTTTCTGAGATATACATTATGTCGAATTCGTGAAGTTGAATGTCATTAGTGTTGCTTTCTTCTAAATGAGCAACCTGTAAAGGAAGCATATGAAAGAATAACAGGATAGTCTGTCCTTGTACAATATGATTTTGAATATAGAAAAGCTCCTTTTTAGATGCAGATATTGTTTAGATTTATAAACATCACATTTTTATAGAGAGGTATAATTTATCCTTTAAACCAAAATTCTCCTTAATAGAATTTAGTTTTTAGCTTTTGTAATTATCATTTATACTTCCATCACCTACAACTATATTAAAACCATTGGCATGAATTATGGGTTGAATGCAAGGTGAGGCCCTCCACTCCAGAAATAGATTTATAGTGCTGTCCAAAGTCACTTTGAATAGAGTTCCTTTCTAATTAGCCTAACTTGTTAAAAAAAATCTATTTAAAGCATTCTACTAAGAATTACCCTTTTAGACCTATTATGAGTTGTGATAAGCTCTCAGGACTACAGCAAAATTAGAAAGCTTTCCAGACTTACACATTTTTACATGAAGAAAGAGAATAGACCTGTGATTTTAATGATATTAGGAACTCCTACATGAGGTGAATTTTTAACAATGCAGATTGGCACTTTTTCTGAAACACAAAATTGCCTACAGTGCTGGGAGGCAAAACTGGAACTGAGGCCTTTCTAGCTCTAAGGCCAGCTCTAGACACTGGACTACACTGCCTTTCTTTGAGAACATATCAGGCCAACAATATGTTGCTTTTCATTTAGTATTAGTTCTTTACCTTTGAGCTCAAATACTTATACTTAACATTCAGATCCCAAAAGAATGAGAAAATAGGATCATAATAGATTAAGCCTTAGACTTGCAGATCTCCTCCAGTTCTATCAAAACTGGGGTTAGAGCTCAGATCTCCAAAATGCTACTTGTAATTTTCAAGCACCACCTACTTTTTGTAAATTCGTTTTTCTAGAACATGATTTATTGTCACCATACTACTGAAAGATAAGAATTATAATTAGATTTCTATGCAAGACTTAAAGTGACTGTTAGATAGTTTTGGAAGCAACTTAATTTTTGCCATACTATGTATGTTCAGTTGTTTGACAAATGAAACTTTCATACTTTAGGATAAGATCTAGATAGGTATACTTAACTGGTTTTGTTCCATTTCAGAAGGTAACCTATAAAAGCAACTTTAATGAAAATGTTTGAAACATTTAAAATAGAAGATATTAAGTCTCTGAATTCCAAACATATAGACTGCTTTTTAAATGTGGCCTTAAAAAGAAATACAGGTGGGGACAGCTAGGTGGTGCAGTGGATAAAGCATTGGACTTAAATTCAGGAGGACCTGAGTTCAAATTCAGCCTTAGACACTTGGCACTTGTTAGCTGTGTGACCTTGAGCAAGTCACTTAACCCTCATTGCCCACCCCACCCCCCAAATTACAGGTCTATCTTTAATGCATAGGTGTTCCTGAAAAAATGTTGGTAAATTAAATAATTTTCACACTAACTTACATTATAATTTCTTTATCTTCTTTCTGATTGATCTTTAATTGGCAGAGCTAACACTTTAGCCCTAAGTTCCTCTGCCTGAGTCAGGTAGTTAACAATCTGTACATGGAATACACTTACACAAATTATGTGGTTAATAAGCATAAATGAAGACTTTCAAGGTTAAGGTTACAAATATTAGTTTATAATCCAGAAAGTTAAGAGAGCAATCCCTTTGTAATAGGAAGAACCCTTGAGTAGTCCTAAATTAAAAAGCACAACACTCACAGTCAGATAATCTTATATCTGGATTAGAAAATGCCAAACCATACCTTCTGTGAGTCTGGCCTTTCCTCCCGTAGGCTGGCACAACACAGTTGAACAACCTACACAAAGAACCACTGTCTGGGCATGACTGAAGACTGTGGTAATCTTGTAGCAGCCTAAAA
This sequence comes from Dromiciops gliroides, assembly GCF_019393635.1. Lineage (NCBI taxonomy): Eukaryota > Metazoa > Chordata > Mammalia > Microbiotheria > Microbiotheriidae > Dromiciops > Dromiciops gliroides. The sequence goes on from NC_057862.1 coordinate 146,306,593, forward strand.
AGAAAAAAGGGAAAAAAAGGCAGCATTACTCAAAAATGAAACAGGGGAGCAAAATAATATTCACTAAACTCAGGAAGAGAACTATCATTGTAAATTGAAAATTTCATGTGTTTTTCATGTTATTATTAAAAAGGAATTTCTCCATGTGAAAAGCTTAAAAAATTCAGCAATAGTAAAAAATGGATTTTCCAAGTAAAAAAAAAAATTCTAACAATCCAAATTTTCTAAACTTGTCACAAAGATCTGGCTGGCAGCAAGGCCTTTCAGTACCTTTTTTTTTTTGATGAAAATTCCCCTGTAGGCGTTATGAAATTTCCAATTACACCTTCCATCACGAGGCTAGGTTTAGGGAGTTTTCACATATGTCACACTACCTTTTTCTATAGATAGGTTTCATTTCATTAGTAGAATAATCAAGATCTGGACCGAAGTCCCATTTTACCTGGACACTTGACATCCATAAAGTAAGAATTTGGACTCTGAACCAGGCGTTTCTTTTTATGTTTCTTCTTTTCATCCTCTAGGGATGGATGCACTAAATCTCTAGCCAACTGTTAAATAAAACAAAAAAGCATGCGTCATCATCAGTTTGCATTATGTCATGCTCCAGGACTTCAACCATATGTGAAGTCTTGAATACATCGCACTTAAGAATTACTTTCACAAGCATAATCATCTCTTCCTCTTTACTAGACTGCGGACAAAAATCAAAGCAGCTGCAGAAAACGAAAGCTTTAGGCAGGTGAAGTAAGCCCCCAACACCCCCCCTCCCCCGCCCTCCGGGAAAACTCCTTAGTTTGGCAGAAAAGAGAACTTACCCTTAAAGGGCTTAATGCCCCAGGTGGGCAGAGGTAGGAAAAAAGAGGAGAGGACTAAGAAGTCCTTTTATTTTTTTGGGGGGGGGGGGACGGGGGGAGAAGTGGAGGAAAGCAAGAGAAGCTCGTGGGGGGGTCCGAGGACCCGAGTCAACATCCCTACTGTCTATGCAAGTCCCTTCGTCTCCCCCGGCCTCAGTTTCCTCTTCAGTAATAATGACTGCGATCTCTACCGACCCCCCCCCCACCCGATAATGCGCATATATAACAGGGGGCGGGATCGGTGACCCCAAGCCGGGCCGAAGGGCAGCGGCTCCAGCCCGAGGCATGTCTGGACACATCTCCCTCCCGCGCTCAGAGGCGGCTGGGAGCTGCAGGGTCCATGTCAACAACTCACAGGCATGACGACGCTCCCGGAGGCCCAGCGCAACCGCCTGAAATGATGCCCCGCAGCCAAACAGTCCCAGCTCCGCCGCCGCCGCTGCGTCAGCTTCCGGGATAGAGAGCGGAGGGTGGCGGGAAGGAGCGGCCCGCGGCCACTCTGGCCTCTTCTCTCGTTGGTGACCTCCGGCCCAAACCGAGGCTCCAGAGCCCCTCCCGGGAGGCGGCTTCCACCCCTGCCTTGTTTAGATTGGGCAGCCGGGCCTGGGTGCCAGGGCCTGCGGGCAGAGCGCGCGCCTCGACCACTTACGGGCTCAGTCCGGGACCCTGAGCCTCGGGCCCAGACCTCGCGGACTTGAGCCGCCCACGCCTCCCCCCCGCTGGACTATTAACCCCACCCCCCTTTCCTGCAGCTGCTGGCCTCAGTTTCCTCAAATGCAATACGAATTCGTTAGACTAGATGGCCTCTGAGGCCCCGCTCCGCCTCCAGCTGCCTCTGCGAGCCAGTCAGTGACCTCTTCCCGCTGTCCCATTGCAGAGGCTGATAACGAAGGCTGTTTAAAGGAATACGTGATGCTGGGGCTCAGAGTCCATGGGACCACACCCGTTTAGGTGTCATCTAGTCCAACCCCCCCCCCCCCGTTTTGATTAATAGATGAGGAAAAGGACCATTTCTTATCCATAAAATTTCCAATGAAATGGCTATGGCTATATTACAATAAGCACCTATTAATTACTTTTTAAAACCTCGGTTTTATTTACTATGTAATTTCCAGTGAAACGGCTATGACTATATTACAATAAGCATTAATTAATTTTGAAAACCTCAGTTTTATTTACTATACAATTTCTAATGAATAATATACAGGAGACCTTCCCCATATTTAAAAATTTCATAGGTACCCTTGTAACACAAGTTGTGTCAAAGAAAGCATGATAGTTACATTCAAGGTACTGGGAATAGAAATCCTCTAATAACCATGATACAAGTGAAAATGAGATGATTGTAAAGAGGTCTCACAAGAGTGCTATGAGAGATTTGAGAAGGAGAGATCATTGTCCTTTAGGAAGATCAGGACAGCTTCTTGAAGAAAAAAGGGAGGAACTTCTACATAAGGAGGTGGGGGTTGAGAAATGGTCAGTTTAAGTTTAGGACCCTTGAAAATTGGAAGAGCACAAGACAATAGCTTTATGTTCCTGGGCAAATTATTCGCCCTTTAAGTGCTTCGGACTACTCCCTAGTTTACAAGTCCTTAACAAACATTTTTGAAGCAATTATTATGTGCCTGACTTTGGGTTAAGGAATACACATTTCTAACTTTGTGCTAGCAATACAAGTACAAGCTAAAAGAAAGATATCTCTTAAATTATTGACATGGGGCTTAGGATATCGAGGAATTAAGGGACTCTAAAAGTTTAAATTGGCCAACTAAATATCAGGACAGACACACCTAAGAAGTAAGGGGAGAGAAGTCCATTAGGCATGGCTACTACTTTGAGCAGGGCCCAGAACAGAGATCTTAACTCCAGAAGTCAGGTCCATCACCCCTCATTCAAGCTTTCCCCAGTTGAAAAAGGAATTTTCCATTTTCAGGTGATAACCCCACCTACCCTCTATAAAATCGTCATCCTTCCTCTGGTTCAGGGAGGTAAAAGTTCTAAACTTTCTTTTCAACCAGGTCCACTTATACTGAATAAAACTGTTCTTTAATCTTAGGACGTGTGTGAGTTGTAATTCTTTACAGAGGAACTCATACTGTGTATGAGGACCCCCACCACCTATTTTCCCTGTGACAGTTTGAAGAACAGTGAGCTATTTACAATGTCATGCTGCAATCAAAAGAAATTGAGAAAGGGATTTTGACAGAATTGCTTCATTAGAGGAACAAGAACCTGGTTATATAGGACTGAGGATTGAATAGGTGGTGAACACATAAAGAAGCAATTGTAGATTGTTCTTTCTAAAAAAAATGGCAGTAGAGAAAAGATAAAAGTAAGAAAACTGAATGGGGTTGGTATGGATCAAAGGAATATCAAAGGGGTAATTTGATTAAGATAATCTCTTTTACGTTTAGAGAGACCTGAACAAGTTTATAAATTGAGGGAAAGGAGCCAAGCAGGGAGAAAGAGATTGAAGATGCATAAACGACAGCTGATCCTTGGAACAGGATAAAAGGGAATGGGACAGGAGGAAGAGTTAGCATTGGTAAAGAGTGCAGAGAATAGAAGGAAGGGAGAATGGAAAGTTTTAAAGGAACAGAGGAAGGAAGTTGAGGGAGTTCACGTTGAATGGTCTTAAATTTTTCTGTAAAATGAGAAGTGAGAGTGAGAGGACAGGGTGTGGATTTGGGGGTTTGAGGAGAGAGGAGAAAGTTTGGAACAGCTGGTATGGGGAAAGTGAAAGAGAGCCAATATTGAGTTAACAAAAGCCTTAAAAATGGTATGGAATCGCAAGGGAAATTTTTTTAAAAGGGGGAAGGTGGAGGGGAGCACTTCCAGACTCCAAATTATATCATAAATAAGTAATCATCAAAGGTGTTTGGTGCTCACCTCTTGGCAGAGAGATGATGAACTGATATAACCGTCTTTAAAATGTGGTCCTGGAACCCATAGTAGTACCCAAGACACTTTCAGGGGGTTTGTGAGGTCAAAACTATTTTCATAATACTACTAAGACTTTTAAATTTCCAATACAGTAAATATTGATGATATACAGTCAGGGGGAGATCAAACAGGTGCAATTCCCTGAAATCAGAAAAAGATTTGTTCCACCCCTCCCAAGTGTCTGTATTCAATCAAAGGAATAGAGAAACAATAACTGAATAACAGTATGGGGCCAGATTACAGATAATACATATGGGTTGTTTGATATAATTATAAGAAAACTCCTTGCATCAGTCTTCAGATGTGACTGGGTTTCTGATCAGCATAACCTAGATCCTTAGTTAAGGGTCTCTAAGCAGCAGGTAGAGGTGATCCAGCTTCCCAGTTAAACAGGGCTAGGTTCAAACAATGCAATAAAGTTTTCCCCCCACAATTCCCACAATTGAATAGTTTTCTCACAAGATAAAAATTGAACAAAAACCCATAATTGAGTAGAAAGGGAACTGAGCTAGATCCAGAATTGAGTCATAAGATGGACTCAATGTGGTTTACTCAATTTCTACTACCACTTGCTGTTCTAATTCCCTCATACTTTTGTATTTTAATTGAAATCCAAACTTGAACATAATGACGATGTTACCCCCTGAGTCTTCTCTAGACTAAACATCCTTTGACCTCATATGACATAGACTTGAGGCCCTTCATCATCCTGGTTGCTCTTCTCTGTTTACTCTAAAAGCAATTTATTCATGTCCTTCTTAAACAGACTCTTCTATTCGGCCCTAGGAAAGCAAGTGAAAGGACAATGCTTATTCCTCCTAGAGATCTCAAAGAACAGTTCTGGACTGAGGCTATAAATGCACTCTGGCTGATTTTGCTGAGGAAGTGGACACATACTCCAAATTTGGTTATTGCAGACAGAATAGAGGGGAACTATTTTCCTTTTCCCTAGAAGTTATGACTGGCTAGTGTGGAAATTTATTTTGATTTGGGGACCCTACCTTTAGGCTGAGATTAGAAAGCCTTAGGCCCTCAGGGTCTCTCCCCCTCCTCCTCAGCTTCAGCTGAGCAGAAAAAGCCCCGTGGGCTATACAAGACACCAGGTCAGACAGCTGAGGGGAAAAAAGCCCCAGCTCCCTCCGACCTGAGCAGAGCGATCTGAAAGATCCCAGATAGCCTGTGCTGAGGCCCGTGAAGTGAGAGTGCATCCCTTCCCCCCCCCCCAATCAGCCGAAGCCCTGGCTGGCGGATTAGCTTGGTCTGTGGGGGCGAAGGAAGCCCCAAGATTTGAGTGGAGAGAAGAAAAGGTATATATAGACCTGGGAGTGAGACAGGAGTTAGACTCGGGGACGGACTAGATAGACAAGAGAAGGAGGGGGGCTGACTAGAGGGGAGCTCCGACAAGGAGACAGGGGGCTGAGAAGAGGTCAAGAGGGTGGCTGAGAAGATTAGAAAGGAGGGGGTGGGACGGGAGGAGACGAGTCGAACAGCAATGCAGGACTAGGAGCAAGGGCGGCAGAAGACAGACTGACCAGGAGGCAGCGGAGAGCACCCAAGCAGGTCAGCACAGGGTACAGGTTGGAGAAAGTTAAGAGGAGTTAGAAGAAAGGAGCTGAGCAGGGAAAGTATAGCGTTCCCTGAGGCAGGAGGCTGCTAAGGCCCTTATTGCATTCAAGAAGTTCTAAGCACAGCAGGTGGGAAAGAGACACAGTGGAAAGAGACCACAGGAAAGCAGTCAGGTTGTACACTTTATTTCCCTGTATTCTTAATTTTCAACAGTATCTCATAAATAAACTCTGCTTTGATTATTTGGTTGAGAGGCTTTTTTTTTTTTTTTTTTAGTGAGGCAATTGGGGTTAAGTGACTTGCCCAGGGTCACACAGCTAGGAAGTGTTAAGTGTCTGAGGCCGGATTTGAACTCAAGTACTCCTGACTCCAGGGCCGGTGCTCTATCCACTGCACCATCTAGCTGCCCCTGGTTAAGAGGCTTCTTAATCTTTAGTTTATCAGTTTGGGAGCAGTGTGGTGGAACTTTATAAACGGCCCACATTAAATTAACAAAGTCAGATAGCCAAATAGTCAAAAGTCCCCAGTTTAGTCATCCATAGTTTAGCCCCCCAAAATTAGCCCTAGTTAACAAAATATTTTCACACTAGAATGTCATTAGGGTTTTTTTCCTTTCTTTTTCTTCCTTTCTTTTTTTTTTTTTTTTGGCTGCCATATCATACTGTTGACTTATATTGAGATTGTGGTCCACTAAAATACTCAGATCTTTTTCAAACAAAAACTGGCTAACCATGCCTCCTCTATCCTATACTTGTCAAATGGATTTTTAAAAACTAAGTGTAAAACTTTAAATTTATCCCTATTGAATTTCAATTTATTATTTTCTACCCAATCCTCTAGTTTTTCAAAATTATTTTGGATCTTGCCATCCAATGTATTAGCTATTCCTCTCCACTTTGTGTCATCTACAAATGTAATAAGCCTATCATCTATACCTTTATCCAAGTTATTAATAACAATATTAAACAACACAGGGCCAACCACAGGTCCCTCCAATGAAGACCTCTGACCATGTGAACACTAAGCCATTGATGACTACTATTCAAGTCCAACCATCCAATCAGCTACATTTAATTATATTATCATAGTCTAAATCTCTCCATCTTCTCCAAGTGTGGTATGAGGTACTTTATCAAACATTTTTCTAAAATTTACATAAACTTTACAGTATTCCCTTCATCTACTTTAAATGGAGGGATAGCCCTAGCAGCTTGTCTTAATGAGGGTTGTTAGAAATTCCATTTGGATTGCCCTTTCAGTGACAGAGATGCATAACAACAAGCCAAGTCTTTGTTAAATATTAAAGAAACAGTAATCTCTGATAAACTTTGTAAAAAAAATTTTTTTTGCTACTGTTGTTGTTGAATCTGCATAACTCAATATTTGGGAACAATTATAATATTCACCCATACATGTGGGATTATATAAAATCGACTATTTTGAAACTCTTTTTTGTTTGACTCTGTGGAAGCAAGTAAAAGGACAATGCTTATGTCTCCTAGTGATCTCAGAAAGCTATTTTGAATTGAGAATATACACAATGTGTTCAAAATATACTGTGATTTGCTGAGGATAACAAGCCAGTGGAGGCCCAGTCCTTGGCACTTGAGTAATATTGTCTGCCTGCTGAATACCCACAGAAAGGAGCCTTGGAGAACCCATTTCTGGAACTGCACAGTGGTACATAGTGGATGAACCCTGCTCCCCTCTTCAGAGTATGTGTAGGTATTCTATAACTGTTTCCTGTCCACTTTCTTCATGTTGGAGGGGGGCGGGGGAAAGAGCCTTTCAACTGGCTATTGAGTCATAATTGAATGTGCATACAAAGGGTTCCAAAAAAAGCAACTTGAGCTCTCCCTTTCAAGTGAGGAAGAACTTCTGTACATCTCCAGGTAAAGGGGAGGAGAACCATTACCTGGCCTATGAGCACATGGGCCTGTTTCTTCTATTCCTATTGTATTTAGCCTTTCCTGAGCTTGGGTGAAGAAGTATTGGGACCAGGATGACTTATAAACTCTGAAAGATCAAAAGAGGCATCAGAAGTTCAGTGGCAGGAGTTCATGGCAGAAATTGAAGCTGAATATCCTGTGTGGCCTAGCCCAGCAGTGAACCAAACCAGCAGCCGAGATACCATGTCCCTTAGCCAAAGTACTAGGGTTCTGTAAGCAAGGTAGCAACTTTTTTTTTTTTTACACGGGGCAATGGGGTTAAGTGACTTGCCCAGGGTCACACAGCCAGTAAGTGTCAAGTGTCTGAGGCCGGATTTGAACTCAGGAACTTCTGAATCCAGGGCCGGTGCTTTATCCACTGCAACACCTAGCCGCCCCTTATTATTTTTTTTAATTAATTAATTAATTTATTTTTGGGTAGCAACTTTTTAAATGCTATCTTTAGGGCTGGGCCGAACTGGGCAGGGAATGGGGCCCAGGGGTGGGTGTGTGCGCCATGGCGGAGTCGCAGCAGCTGCGGGTGCAGGAGGCGGTGGACACCATGGTGAAGGGGCTGGAGCGGGAGAATATCCGCAAGATGCCAGGTACCATGTTCTGATGCAGTGCCAGCTGCTGTGAGGATACCCAGGCCTCCATGCAGCAGGTTCATCAGTGCATTGAGCGCTGCCATGCACCATTGGCCCAAGCACAGGCCCTTGTGACCATTGAACTGGAAAAATTCCAGGACCGTCTGGCTCGATGCACTATGCACTGCAATGACAAAGCCAAAGACCTGATGGATGCTGGGAGCAAGAAACAGCAAGTGAAGAGGCAGCTGGAGTCCTGTGTGACCAAATGTGTTGATGACCACATGCATCTCATCCCCACCATGACCAAGAAGATGAAGGATTCCCTGGCATCTATTGCAAAATAGAGTCGTTGTCAGTAGTCATCAGGGTGGGAGAGTGGGTCTGTTTTTTAAAATGTATGGAGGGGCAGCTAGATGGTGCAGTGGATAGAGCACCAGCCCTGGAGTCAGGAGGACCTGAGTTCAAATCCGGCCTCAGACACTTAACACTTACTAGCTGTGTGACCCTAGGCAAATCACTTAACCCCAATTGCCTCACTAAAAAAATAAATAAATAAAATAAAATGTATGGAAACTTTTACCTTTCAGTGAAAATTTAAGAATGAAGAAATGGAGGCTGTAGCAAGTTTAAGAAAATCTTTATGGGAATTTGGCATCTGCCTCTGGACTCTGTTGATTCCATTATATGTTTTAGCCTATAGGTGGAGAAATGAAAGAGACTGGTTCTCAGGTCTGGATTGGAGGTAGTGTGAGAGGCTAATATTACCCAGGCCTGTCCTGTTAGTGAAGATGCCCCCTGTTCTGTCTGTTGGAGCCCTTGATGGCTTTCAGCTGGTTCACAGGTATTCCATTCCTGAATGCTGGAATAGCCCCTTGCATTGGTGGGAATCCACCAATCCATTGGTGGGTTCTCCCCAACCTACCTCCCATCCGGTATGAAGCCCTGCAGCAGTCGTCCACTTTTGTTTGGTGCCAACTTCCTGTCCACCTGATTCAGCCATTTCTCAGCCATAAGTTCACTACTGACTGGAAAAGAGAAACACGGTTGTACTTTTCTCCCTAGCACAAGAACCTGGCATTCAGAGGGGCAGTTTGGGGAAGGAGGGTTATTTGGGTTAGAACACTGAGCAGCTCCTGGGTGGTCTTTCCTTTGATGAGGACAGTGCTCACGACAGCTTTCAGCTGGGACACCAGGCAAGAACGTAAGAGGGAAATCTCCCACCAAGCATGTGAAGCTGGTTCCTTTACCTTAGCTTCTCTGGCACTGCTGCTCAGGTTACTTTTTCTTCCTCTTCTGGAAGGTACTACAGGGGCAACACTTCAGTTAAAGTGTTCTTTTGGGACTAATCATTTTTAGGTAAGGCCAAGGAAAGCCTCTTTTCTTGCAGAGCAATCTTAAGTCTCTTGCTTAAGGGAATGGTAGATGACTGGTTTGGGGAAAAATTTTCCCCAAAGGACAAAAATATGTGATACTTGATCCTGGTCCTGCTGATTTGCCCTCTTCAACAGAAGCAAATTAAGAGGAGCCTCTGAGAACAGGAAAGGGTAGGAAGACAACTTAAACTTCTGGGGCATAAGCAGATTGCAAGGCAGAGATTTTTTCTACCCCAGAGTACAGGAGGCAGCTGACATCAATTACCCAGTTATCACTGTCAATTAAAACTCATGTCAGTACCAGGCATTATGTTGGAAAAGATCTTGTTTTATTTATACCAACTTCTTACTGAATGCAGTTAACATAGGCTTCCTGTTCAGTGTTTCAAGGCTGTGTCATATTTTCCTAGTGGTTTGATTAAAAAACAATAAATACAAAAATTAATAAATAAATGCTATCTTTAGAATTCAACAGGGGGAGACATTTTTATAAAAACTATGTTAAATTTGAACTTGCCCTTTCCAGGTATAGAGGAGAGAGCAGCCTCTGCTTCAGGGAGTTGTTTTATGATTCAGTTCTTGCTATATCTTTTCAGTAAATATTTGTTTGTAAAAGAGAATTGATATAAGTTGCTTACCAAAACTATTGAGGAAATATCAACTGGTTGAATTGTTTAGGCTCTTTCTTGATGAAGCCATACTATAATCATTGTTTCCCTTTCTAGATGGCAGGGTAAAAAAAGGTTAGCATTCAGTTTGGATGGATATAGAGCAACTGAAGGGGATGAGGAGCCAGGATCTGTAACTTCATTAAGTATGAAGCTCCTGATATAAAAACTCTAACCTATCTGTAACTTATAGAGGTTAAATGACTTGCTTGTGGCCATAGAGCGAGTATGTGTCAGAGGCAGGACTTGAACACAAACAACCTTACTGACTACAAGACCAGCCCTCTATCCACACTGCCATACTGCCTCTACATGAAGAGCAGGAAGGCAGAGGAGAATCGGTGCTGCATTTGGAGTCCAACAACTGCAGTTGAAATCCTACCTTGGCCACTTACTACCTGTGTTACTTTGGTAAGTCACCTAACATCTTTGGGTTTTAGTTTCCTCATATCTAAAATGAGGAGATTGGATTAAATTACCTTTAAGGTCCTTTTCAGCTCTAAATCTATAATCCTATGATCCTACCATTTGAGAAATAAATACTCAATAAACACACTAATTAAGACCTGAAGTTCATGTAAAATCCAATAGGTGGCAGGAGTAGCCCTTTTTATAAAACATATAAATTGGAGACTTGTTTAGTCGTTTCAGACTCTTCATGACCCCATTTGGGGTTTTGTTGGCATATATACTGGAGTGGCTTGCCATTTCCTTCTCTAGCTCATTTTACAAAAGAGGAAATTGAAGCAAAGAGGGTTAAGTGCCTTGCCGGTGGTTACACAGCTAGCAAGTAACCAAGGTCAGATTTGAACTCAGGAAAATGAGTTCCAGGCCTAGCATAGTCTATCCACTGTTCCATCTAGCTGTCCTATGTCCTTATAAAGGGAAGATACAAGTTGCATGAAGGGAGAATTATCCCCTTGATAACAATGGAGTCTGTGTCTATATAAACTAATGCAATTTCCAGAAATAAATCTTCCTGGCACCTTTCAGGATGTCAGCTTCCCTTTCATAACAGGTAATTGAGTAAAATGAGCTTCTTAAAAATCTAAGGAATAGTCATTACAAGTTTCCTGCAGGGAACAGAGACTAAGACTAGAAGCCAAATTGGAAATAAAACAAATCCATCCAAGTATTTGCACCTAGATCTTCTACTGGTATGAAATTATGTAAATCACTACTAGTTTGTTCTTCCCTCAATGTTGCATAGCACTCTTTCTAAGCATGCTCACTATAATCAGAAAAGCTGTTGCATGCCTATTGTCATCTTTGCTCTTACCACAGGCTCTTTATTATCCATGGTGGTTAGGTGGTAGAAATAATTTAAATCCACAAAAATACCAAAGCTGGGTTTAAGAAAGGATTTGTTAGTTTCTCTTTCAAAATTGTCTCAGCTGTTCACAAAGAGCTAAATTAATTGGTTCGCAGTTCCTCTGCTCATCTTCTAGGGGAAAGGTCTAATAAGTGCAGGAAAATGGTAAAACAAAACAAAACAGTGATAAAGGTAAAAGAGGAGTGACAAGGGATCATGATAATCCACAAACTGGATAACCAGTCCTTGAATACTGGAGAGCTGGCCTACTTAATACTCACTAAGAGCTTGTAGTATGCTAACTGATGTGAACAAATACATAAAAGTTACTTTCTTTCCTCTTCAAAATTTCCATCTAATCCTATTAGGTTTGCTGTTAAGGTCTTGGACCTGCTATGAATCTATGAGGGTTACTCAGAAAACAAGTTTCTCAGATATTTTTTTCCCCTTATCTTCTTTTTTTTTATTTTTTATTTTTAATGTATAAGGTATTTTATTTTTTCCGTTACATGTAAAGATAGTTCTCAACTTTTGTTTATACAAGCTTTACAATTTCAGATTTTTCTCCCTCCCTCCCCTCCCTCCCCCCTCCCCTAGACAGCAGGTAATCTGATATAGGTTATGTCTATATATCTCTATACATATAGATATAGATATAGATATATACACACACATATATATACACATAATAACATTAATCCTATTTCTGCATTAATCCTGTTACAAGAGAAAAAATCAGAGCAGTGATGCAAAACCTCAAAATAGAAAAAAAAAACAACAGCACCCAAAACAAAAGAAATAATATGGTTCAATCAGCATCTATACTCCACAGTTCTTTCTTTCTTTTTTTTTCTTGGATTTGGAGATCCTCTTTTATCATGAGTTCCCTGAAACTCTTCTGTACCATTGCATTGGTGAGAAGAATATAGTCCATCACAGTAGGTCAACACTCAATGTTGATGACACTGTGTACAATGTTCTTCTGGTTCTGCTCATCTCACTCATCATCAGCTCACGTAAGACCCTCCAGGTTTCTCTGAACTCTTCCTGCTCATCATTTCTTACAGCACAATAGTATTCCATTGTATTCATATACCACAACTTGTCCAGCCATTCCCCAATTGATTGGCACCCCCTCAACTTCCAATTCCTTGCTACCACGTAAAGAGCAGCTCTCAGATATTTTTAAGAAAATGGTTTTGTTACAAGCATTGCCAATCATCTCAAAATATGTCTGTGTGCTAATTTTAATTTTTATTCTTTCTTTCTTTTTCTTTTTCTTTTTTTAGCTGGCAGGGTGATGAGGGTTAAATGACTTGCCCAGGGTCACACAGCTAGTAAGTGTCAAGTGTCTGAGGCTGGATTTGAACCCAGGTCCTCCTGAATCCAGGGCCAGTGCTTTATCCACTGTGCCATCTAGCTGTACCCTGTGTGCTATTTTTTTTTTTTTTAGTAAGGCAATTGGGGTTAAGTCACTTGCCCAGAGTCACACAGCTAGTAAGTGTTAAGTGTCTGAGGCTGGATTTGAACTCAGGTACTACTGACTCCAAAGCCAGTGCTCTATCCACTGTGCAACCCAGCCGCCCCATTCCACCTTCATTTTCAATGTATCCTCCAAACAACTATCAGAATAATCTTGAACAGCTCTGACTGTACTACTAGCCTACAAAGGAAACTTCGTGTTACCTTATTACCTCTAGACTAAAATACTAACTTCTAATCCTGGCACTTTAGGTTCTATACACTCTGGCTTCTATTTTCCCTTTCATTTTACATAACCCTTCTTCATGTACTCTCTGAGCCAGCTAAGTTTATACTGTTAACAGAATTTCCAGACAGAGGCTGAGAAAAGATGATACTCTCTCTGCCTCTGAAACCTCAGTCAAGAGAGAGAGAGAGAGAGAGAGAGAATTTATTCCTGCTAAAGTCCTCTACCTCTTTCTTAAGCTTTAAATTCCATCTCCCACCTTCATGCATTTATATAAGCCACCCTCATCCATGCCTTCCTGATTTCCATTTTTGCTAGTGTTCTCTCTGCTCAAATTTTCCTATAGCATTTCAATCTCTCCTTTTCTCCCTTTACTCTCTATGTTGTATAACACTTATCTGTGTACACCCCCTAACCCCAGTAAAATGTAAGCTCCTTGAGGTCAGGGACAAGTTCATTTTGGTTTTAGATTCCCAAATGCCTTGCACATAGCAGGCACCTAATAGTTGTTTCATTTAATTAAAACTCTACTTCTCTATTAATTGTTGATCAATTTCTGTAGTGGAAGTACTTTTCACACTTAATCAAATCATAGCTCATACTTTATCTAAAAATTTCATGTCAGAGAGCAGCTAATTTTAATTAAGGAGAAACCAGCAAATAGATACAGCATTTTATTTGACAGTTACATGTCTTAAGTCCTCTTGTGGCATTTGTCACAAAGTTCAGAATTGTGCTATGTATATCATGTATGGATAATTAACTTTGCAAACTTTTTTTCTTGAAACCATTTGCCTATATTTAGTCTGAAATAAAGTCATTTTGTATTGCTTCAAGTGTTTCTGAAAATCAAAGGAGAAAAAATGAGTCTAAGATTAAGAATAGAAAACCAGGAAGATTAGGCCTGGGGTGAGTTCCCAGACTCTATAGCATTAGAATTCAAATGAAGCAAGTATGTAGGTCTGATGAAGACGACCTTAGAACTCTGGAAGCTAAAATACTGTGACTCCTTTTTCCAAACCTGCCAAGGAAAACATTTTTTAGAAAAAAAAAACAGTAATAAATGTTAATACCATCAGATCATCTCCAATCTGCATTAGATTTTGTTGGCCTTCTTGTAAAAAATGTTAGTGTTAAAATGTAAATGTTGTGATTTGTTACATATGAATAGTATGAGAGATAAACTGCATAAAAAACCCAGCAACACCATGCTGATGGAAAGTAACCAGAAACTCCCCAGATGCTGATTCTTAAGGAGACTAGAATGGCTTCTGGTAAATCTTAAAACTGTTCCTTTTAACTGAACTTTGGAATGTGACCTTTCCAAATAAAATGCAACTTGTAAGACTTTTTCGAGGAAGGAATGGATGCCAGACAACCCTCTGATCTGAGTCGCCACCCATCAGTAAACACTGTCACTGAGAAAAATGTTAGGGAAAATGAAGTGTAGGATAGCCAAGAGGATAGGAATCACAGTGAAAAGGTTATGATATAACTTACCACTTTCCCAACTGAAGAAGCTTTTCAGAATCTCAAAGCCCATTTAAGAACAAATTCAAGGAGATGCTATTTTCTGTATAGATCAGTTGCAAAAACAAGTCTGCCACCTACAACCAGCTGCACCCTTCATAACTCAGTGTTGTATGTAGTCCCTATAGAAAGGCAGCATGGATTAGTGGAGAGGGTACTGGAATCAGGAAGACCTAAATTTGAATCCTGCCTGAGACACCTATTAGCATGTGACCCTGGGAAAGCAATTATTAGCTTTTTTATCTTTTTTTTTTTAAGTGAGGCAATTGGGGTTAAGTGACTTGCCCAGGGTCACACAGCTAGTAAGTGTCAAGTGGCTGAGGCTGGATTTGAACTCAGGTCCTCCTGACTCCAGGGCAGGTGCTCTATCCACTGCACTACCTAGCTGCCCCGCCCCCCCTCCTTTTTAAGAGCTTTTTTTATCTTTAACTTTTCTTGACATTAGCCTCTCTAAGCCTCAGTTTCTCATCTAAAATGAGATTAATAATAACAGTTTTTGCCAGCATCAAATGAAATCATATATGTAAGATACTGCAAACTGTAAAGTATATAAATGTAAACCATTATTAATACAGAGTAGTTGCTCATTCTGATATCCGCTCCTGTCACCAAATTGTTTGTTCAGTTTTATCAATGTCAGCATAAGAACATTGTATTTTTATTCACCTTTGAGTCCCTACCTTTTTGAATTTATCAGGTTGCTCTTTTTGATATCTTCTATGTACTTAATCAATAAGGGGAAATACTCTTTCTATCAGGTATTTGGAAGATGTCCTTGTAAAGTCTGAGGCATGTTTTATCAATGATGAATCCAAGTGCTCTTTTTCTCAATGAGCACAATGTGCTCATTGTATTGAGTATTCATAATATGTCAGGACCTCCTTAATGATGCCCACAGTTATTAGAAGGAGATTGGTGTAACCATCCACAAATGAAAAACAAAGTAGATGAAAAATGTATATTGTCTAAAATTTGACATATGTACATACATGTGTACATATTTTGGACATATTTTAACATATAATTGTGTGATTAGGTAACCTATTGAGTTAGTCTTATCTTTCTATCTATCTATCTATCATTATCTCTATATTGTGCTTCATGCAGTTACTACAGAAAGGCAGCAGCTTGGATTAGTGTACAGGGTACTGGACTTGCAATCAGGAAGACCTGACTTTTAAATATAGATAAAGAAAGCTGTCTTGCAGGTAAGTGCTGAGCTGGTTCCACAACTGAAAAATGAGATGAGGAGATTGAACTGGATTTCTTTTCTTTTTTTTTTTTGTGAGGCAATTGGGGTTAAGTGACTTGCCCAGGGTCACACAGCTAGTAAGTGTTAAGTGTCTGAGGCTGGATTTGAACTCAGGTACTCCTGACTCCAGGGCCGGTGCTTTATCCACTGTGCCACCTAGCCGCCCCTGAACTGGATTTCAATTGGGAAATTACATCACACTTTGAGAATTACAAGACACTCCTGCTATAAAAGCCCATCTTTAAAATATTATTGCTCTCCTAATGATGCTAAACAGCTACAAATTCTGGAACACCACAATCTCAGAAGTATCAAAATTGTAAGTGACTCAAATAGAAAGATATACACTGCGTATGAGTAGGCTAAAGTATATTCCCAATAATGGTATTAAAGATATCAGCAAGGACATACATAGAATGAAAAGGAAGTGGACTAGTCATGTAGTATAAATGTGGGATAACAGATGGATAGATCAAGTGCTGCACTGGTATCCACAGTGGTAAAAGAACCACACAGAGCTTCAAATGTGTTTTATAAATTGCCTGTGGAACATTTTTACATGCGACCATTGTGGAAATTTGCTTTGTTTGACTAGGCATCTTTGTTATGAGAGTTTTCTTTTTCAGTGGTGTGTGTGTGTGTGTGTGTGTGTGTGTGTGTGAGAGAGAGAGAGAGAGAGAGAGAGAGAGAGAGAGAGAGAGAGAGAGAGTAAGAGAAGAGGAGGATTGGCAAATCGGTTAAAAAAATAAGAAAAAAAAACAAGAAAAAAATGAATCAGTTGTCAATGCCCTTCCCCCAATTTCATTGTGCTTTATTTTTATTTATTTTTTTAAATATATCCATTAAAAAACAAATTTGAGTTCCAAATTCTCTCCCTCCTTCCCACTCCTCCCCCACCAATTGAGGTGAGCAATATGATAAAAAATATACATGTGAAATCATGCAAAACATATTTCCATAGTACATGTATTGTAAAAAAAACCCCAAAGCAAGAAACATAACGTGAAAAAATTATGCTTCTATCTGCTCTCACAGTTTATCAAATCTCTCTCTGTCACATCTTCATTTCAAAGCTTTCTATAGCCTTCAATGATGGTACAAAATACCTCCCCCTCCCCCTTCACATAAGATATCTTGTACCATCGTTGAAGGCTCTAGAAAACTTTTTGTGGAACAATGCTAGACTTTGAAATGGAGATGTGACAGAGAACAATGAATGACAGCCATTTGCTATGAGTTGAGGAAAGCTAAAGGAGCCAGGATAGAAAAAAAAGTTTATGAAGGAAGTAGCAATGGGTTTCATCTACTCACTGGAAGCAAGAGCTGTGATGAGACATGAAGGGAAGTACTGATATAGAGGAATGATAACTGTGTACTGCCAATTGGATGCCTGGACACCCAAGCAAATGAGATTGTTAAAAAAACAACAACAACAAAACACACCTATAAGGATCAGATCCTATCCATAGAAAATAATACCTACTTACCAAATAAACCCATTAACATTTTGAGCCTTGTGGAGATATGGGCTCATAAGGGATTTTGTAACTTCCTATCAGGGCAGTGCTAGATACTGAAATTTCCATATCATCTAAGTGGGGGCAATAAGATACAGAAATAAGAAATTGCCCAATACATTCAGACCTCTTGTATAAAGAGAGAACTTCTGGAATATGGACTCCAAATATGTGGTGAGACACCCTTGTAAATCTAAGCTCTTTATACCACAAGGAGGAGCAGAGATACTAAGGAACAACTAATGTGACTGATGAATCCATAAGTATAACCCCTGTGTGTCCAAAGTAATTTAATCAACCTCTGTATGCATCCTTTTGTAGCCTACACATAACTAGCCTATTCAGAGATGCTTAGGATTGGCTTATCCTAAAGTGGCAAATTGGCAAAAGATATCAGCTCCCTTTGTTTATTCCTGAATATAAAATAACTTAAACCCTAATGTTCAGGAGCTTTCTTTGAAGAACCGATAAGTTCCTAGACACACTTAATGTATATTGTAGCATGTCCTGGATCACAAAAATGAAGACATAGGTGCCTATGTTATAGACCGGTACATATCTCCCATGTATAATTTGTTTTAACATCAATAAATTGCAATCAGATAACTTTTCTGTGAGCATAACCTGTCTCTTCCTTAATTCTAAATAAACCATTACACAAGGGCAATAACATTACCCATCACCTAGCATGATGCCTGGTACATAGCAATTATGTAATAAATCCTTGTTGCTTTGGTTAATTTACTTGATTTTATTAATTGAATTAATGAGAAGAATAGCACAGGATAAGACAGCATGGAAGGATCATGATCTTGCCTACTGAAGGGAGTGCTCACATTGATGAGATCACTGATCCCTCAAAATATGGAAGTATTAAGTTGACCATTTTCGAACATGCTTTTATTTTTGTACATTTCTCATCCCCTACTAGAATGTAAAAACTTTGAGGGCAGGGAATCACTTTTCATCTTTGTATACCTAATGTCTTGCACATGCTTAATGCTTATTAATATTATTAATGCTTAATAAATGGTATAATTTCCACATTAGAAAAGATAAAGACTTTTTTTCTGGTGGTAGAAATGAGGATACATAAACTTGGATATTAGATGAAAATTCTATTGTTTATTCTCATTTTCAAAGGACTTTACACTACAGAGTACTTCATAGTTGTTATTTGTTAAGCCTCTCATTATATCTGTGAGATACTTCTGAATTATTTCCCCAATTTTACAGGAAAGAAAGAGAGAGAAAAATAGTACATTGCTAAAAATGAAGAGCTATTCTTTTAAGTAAGCATGGTCCAATTCCATCTCTATTTCATGCTCCCAAGCCCTTAAAATTTTCCTGTTAAGTACACAGCTCTTTTCTTGTGGGGGCAGGGCAATGAGGGTTAAGTGACTTGCCCAGGGTCACACAGTCAAGTGTCTGTGTCTGAGGCTGGATTTGAACTCAGGTCCTCCTGAATCCAGGGCCAGTGCTTTATCTACTGCTCCACCTAGCTTACTTTTTAATTTGGTTCCAACAATACCAATATATAAATTTAGGGGGTTATTAGTTATAGTACTACAGAAAAGGTTCTTGGATTTTATAACCCTCTTAAGAGAACACAGATAAAGAGACAGCTAGGTTGCACAGTGGATAAAGCTCTGGTCATGGAGTCAAGAGGATTTGAGTTCAAATATGACCTCAGATACTTATTAGCTGTGCTCTGGGCAAGTCATTTAACCCCAGTGTTCTCCGCCCCCCCCCAAAGAGCATGGATCAGAACCTAACCAAATAATTGTAGATAAAAGACAAAACATAAGATTTTGGCATGGGTGGCGTTTTGACCTTGGTCGGTAGCTCAGTGCCCAGAGCTGTGACTAGGCCTATGCAACTGGCACTTTGATGGAGATCTCCTTTAGCAGGTTGAAATAACTGAACTTGGCACCAAAACCAAAGGAATTTCAGTTTTGGATAAACCTGTGATTTCATTTTTGAAGGTAACTCCCAGTAAGGGAGCCTCTATCAACACAAATTGACAAATAAAAGTAGCCCAGGGCATTCATTTGAGGTATTAAGGGATTTTCCCAGGGTCACACAGCCAGTATGTATCAGAAGCAGGACTTGAATCCAGTTCTTTCTGATTCTAAGACAGGCTTCTATTCACTAAGCCAGGATGCTTCTTGTGCCTAGTTAAGATTAATGAGTTTAAAAGGAAGCTACCACACTGTTTCCTCCCACTAGAGACCACATCTCAAATAACCTCTCTCCAGGCTGGCCCTGACCTATTTCCTCCTCCATATCTGCTTTCCTAGTGTTGGTCTTTAGTGCTTTAGAGTATCTGTCATGGGACCTTGTAATCCAAAGTCTGAGGTATCTTTTACCTTCAAGTAAATTTGCTTATTGATTTGACAGGGCCCTTTGTATGCTTGGCCCTGGGCACATTTTGTGGTGTTTGCTTCAGAAATTAAAATCCCTACTTACTGTTCTGTTGGTGAGTTTTACAGAATAGATTTCAGTAAGATGGGTCAGGGCCTTGAGAGTCTGAGTCAAAGTCTGGCCAGGTATTTCACCTAAAATAACTGGTAAGAAGATGCAGGTGTGAAATACAAAGGAAGGACTAGACCAAGGGAAGTTACCAAATCCAAGTCATGAATTTTTTGCCAGAGTAGGCTTATACAGTTAGGGTAGATCAATAGGTGCAAATTAATGAAAAAGGAACAGACCAGGAATATCAGCCAACATAGCAAATAGGACTCCAGAAATATGAAGCATTTAGTGGGCCTGAGATCAATTCCATAGAGTATGTTTGTAGAAGAGTTAAATTCTGTTTGCTCAAAGACTATTTAAGTCTTCTGATTTTTAAGCCCACCTCCCCCCCCCCCAGACCTGATGAGGCTCAGCTGGCCCTGACAGAGATAAAAATTATGCATTTAAATACAGAGTTTTACAAAACTAAGCAATCAACTCCCACTCTTGGTTCATATAATAGGCTAATCTCTATACCTATCAAATAACTAGACAGTTTCTGGAAAGTCTTCAATTTCAATTTCTCTCTCTCTCTCTCTCTCTCTCTCTCTCTCTCTCTCTCTCTCTCTCTCTCTCTCTCTCTCTCTCTCTCTCTCTCCTCCAGTGATTTAAGTTTACAATACTGGATGATAGTTGACAGCTGGCCCATAACAGGTAATGAACAGCTTCTGGTCAGCTTCACTGTTTGCCAGTGTACACCCAAGAGGCCAGCTAGGTTCACTGGAAATCAAATCAGACATAGATCACCCACAGATCAACTAATCATTCATAACCTCAACTGAATGCTGCTTCTACTTTCTGAGAGGAATGATTCTCAAGTAAGGCAAGTCAAAAACTTAATAGATGCTCAACTTTTAGCAGGAGATCACCAGGAAGTGTCTGAATAGTTAGATTCCCTAAATGTGACTTCAGAGACCTGACAGTAAAGTAGACCTCCCCTCTTAGGACAGAGAGGTGATAGGCTATAGGCACAAAATAAGGCGTGGGTTGTTAGTTATGGACAATGTATTAATTTCTTTAGCTGAACTAAGCATATTTGCGACAAAGGAAAATTATACTGGTGGAGATGGGGAAGAGGGCAGTCAGTTAGGTGCTTTATCCACTGCGCCACCTAGCTACTCCCTCTATTCTCTCTTAACTGTCCTTTCCTTACCATTTTCGTGGATACCATACTGATAAAGATTACAAGTTTAGCTTAGAGATAAAATTTTGTAATGATGGGAGATTTCAATTTATTGTTTACAAATAACTGCTCTTTAAGGTGGCGCAGTGGATAGAGCACCAGCCTTGGATTCAGGAGGACCTGAGTTTGAATCCAGCCTCAGACACAGACACTTGACTGTGTGACCCTGGGCAAGTCACTTAACCCTCATTGCCCTGCAAAAAAAAAAGGAGAGAGAGAATAGAATATTAAGTTTTAGCAATTAGATAAAGGGGATGGAGAGGGATAACTCAAAAGTGAGCTAATTAAAAAATTTATATGCTATTTTATCTTTTTCCAATTATATGTAAAGATAATTTTTAACATTCATTTAAAAATTTTTTTGAGTTCCAAATTTTCTCCCTCCCTCCTTCCTCTTCTGCTTCCCCTTCCCTAACACAGTAAGCAATTTTATATTGGTTATACATGTGTAATAATATAAAACATATTTCCATATTATTCATGTTGTAAAAGAAGAAACAGACCAAAAGAAAAAAGAAACACGAAAAATAATAATAAAGTGAAAAACAGTATGCTTTAATCTGCATTCAGACTGCATCAGTTAGGGGCAGCTAGGTGGTACAGTGGATAAAGCACCAGCCTTGGATTCAGGAGGACCTGAGTTCAAATCCAACCTCAGACATTTGACACTTACTAGCTATGTGACCCTGGGCAAGTCACTTAACCCCCATTGCCCCTCCAAAACACCAACAAAAACCAGATTCAATCAGTTCTTTTTCTGGAGGTGGATAGCATTTTTCATCTCAAGTCCACTGAATCATTGCATAGCTGAGAATAGATAGCTAAGTCATTCATAGTTGATCATCACACAGTATTTGTTCACCTGGTTCTGATCACTTCACTTTGCATCTGTTCATGTAAATCTTTCCAGGTTTTTCTGAAATCAGCCTGCTTTTCATTTCTTTTTTCTTTCTTTCTTTCTTTCTTTCTTTCTTTCTTTTTTTTTTGGTGGGGCAATGAGGATTAAGTGACTTGCCCAGGGTCACACAACTAGTAAGTGTCAAGTGTGTGAGGCTGGATTTGAACTCAGTCCTCCTGAATCCAGGGCCAGTGCTTTATCCACTGTGCCACCTAGCTGCCCTTTTTGCTTGTCATTTCTTATAACACAATAGTATTCCATTACATTCATATACCACAACTTGTTCAGCCATTCCCCAATTGATGGGCATCCCCTCCATTTCCAATTCTTTGCCACCACAAAAAGAGTAGCTACAAATATTTTTGTACATGTGGGTCCCTTCCCCTTTTCTATGGTTTCTTTGGGATACAAACCTAGTGGTGGTATTGCTGGGTCAAAGAGTATGCAGTTTTATAGCCCTTTGGGCATAGTTGATTAACTGTTTTAGAAAAGGATAATGGCACACACAAAAAGGACCACTCTTTTAATGGCAAAGCTACGCAAAAATGCATTCTGTAAACTTCACTTAAAAACTTCTTAATCCTAATATGGAAATATGTTTTGCAGGACTGCACATGCATATCAAATTGCTTGCCCTTTCAGGGAAGGAGGGTGGGAGAGAATGTGGAATTCAAAATTTAAAAGAAAAAGAATGTTAAAAATTGTTTTTACATGTAATTGGGGAAATTGAAATATTAAAATAAAAACAAAGCATCATTTAAAAATAAATAAATAAAACTTAGTCATCATAAAATCCAAACCACTGAGAGTGAGGACATTTATAGTACAAAAATTAGACCTGAATGATTATTCTAATCCTGGTTTGAGATGGAATGTGAGTTCAACTTGTGGTCAGATAATTCATAAGACATCTTACTATAAAGGAGCCTCTGCCTTTATAAAAATATTTTAAAATTTTATTTTAGCATAATTTCAGAGAAAGGATTTGAAGAATAAAGCACCAGTGCTGATAAGGGCCCCAAATATTAGTTCTGACTTTTTTTTTTTGTTTTTTAGTGAGGCAATTGGGGTTAAGTGACTTGCCCAGGGTCACACAGCTAGTAAGTGTTAAGTGTCTGAGGCTGGATTTGAACTCAGGTACTCCTGACTCCAGGGCTGGTGCTCTATCTACTGCGCCACCTAGCTGCCCCAGTAAATGTTTTTGATTGATTGAAGCACTAGTTGCAATATAAACCCATCTATCCTGTTCTTTCCACCATATCAGTGCTTTTCCTTTTCTAAGTATGAATGACTATAAAAGCATTTAAGTGCTTACTATGTGCTAGTCACAACTTGAGTATTTTCTGTGGGACACTACAATTCATTTTAATAGTTTTGCCACTGCTTTGAATGTTTTTGTAATTCTTTCTACAGAAATAACCAGTTTAAAAAACAAGCCCAAAAGGAATAAGCAAAATGTCTTGTTGTTTTTTAGTTATATTTGACCCAAAATGGTATTTCCCAGATTAATTACTCATTTGGACTCACCAGACTTGGCTTGATGACTTTGGCTGTTTCCAAAAGCCCAATCTATCCTCAAAAGATGAAGATTTGCACCCATTGAGGATTATGGTGTCCTTGGATCTTCTCTGGAAGACATTGCTGATTCCTCCCAATAACCTTACTTAATAACACTGCTTCATTCGCATGGTGGGCAGCCCAGCACCTACCTGGCTAGTACCGTTTTGCATAGTATACCTGTTCAAGCATACACACACACACACACACACACACACACACATATTTACTTGGTCATGTGCAAGTAGTTAAATTCACACTCAAGCCCTTCTCCCTAAGTGTTCATATTTCCTATGTGAACATTCATAATAGCTCAGAACTGTGCCATTCACTAAAATACCCATGGGAATCAACAGTAGGATTCAAAGACACATAACTACCCTAGGTACCAACACTTGCTCCTGCTTCATTCTAGAACCCATTGTCTCCTTTGAACATGCCCAGAAATCTGCTTTTCATTCACTCTGAACACAGAACTGGCATCAAAGGTTTCACTTAAACTCATACTCACTCCTTAATATCAGACTCCTTAGCTCATAACCTCATTCTCCTTTGTGCTTTAATAAACTATTTCACTACAAATACACTCAGAGCTGGATCAGTAGCATTAAGAATGAGAATGAGAATAAAACTCTTAGATAACACTTTAGGGTTTGCAAAGTACTTTACATGTCTCATTTGTGAGGTAGGTGTTATTATCTTTTCCATTTTACAGATAAAGAAACTGAGGCTGAAAGATATTGAGCAGCTTGTCCAACGTCATATCACAGTTATTGTCCAAGGCAGGATTTGAATTCACGTCTTCCCATCTCCAAGAGAGCTTCTTGGAAAAAGTGCTGGATTTGGAGTCTGATGACCTAAGTTTGAATCCCAGCTCTGCTACCTACTATCCATGATGCCTTGGAGAAGTCACTTACTTTTCTCTGAGTCTCAGTTTCTTCATCCATTAACTAAGGGGATTAGAGTAGATGTCCTCTAAACTTCCTTCCAGCTCCAATGACACTCTTTTATAGGGTGGGGGGGAGGGTAATTAAATTATAGACATACTGATAACCTTTCTTTAGGGTTTGCAACCCCAATACTATCTATCATTCCTTTTCCCCAAGTTTGGGGTGGGAGGAGCCCCAGGACTGTATCTTACACTGTCACATCAGACATGAATCACTAGCATCAAGAGAGTGTCTTGAAGGTCTTTTATACCTTGCTGAGTAACTAACAATTTTAGACAGTTACAGGAATGCTGCATCTTCCTTACAATGCTGTGATTCCCCTATACTGTGTTCCCCACAGCAGCCCACCTTCCCTTGGGGTTATCAAATGTAGCGGATTCCCTGAATCTTGAGAGGAAGGCTTTAAGTTTTTCTCCTCCCACATTTCCCTTGCTGAAATTCATTATAATATAAGGGAAATATGCAAAATAAGGAGGTGTCATGACTGATGAAAAAGTGAATAGTTTTATCTAGGGATAGTTAATTGTCATTGTAGACAGAGTGCTGAACCTGGAGTCAGGAAGGACCAAGTTCAAATCCTTCCTTAGACACCTGCTATTTGACCCTGTGTTAAGTTGCTTAACCTCTCAGCCTCGGTTTTCTCCTGGATAAAATAGAGATTTTATAGATGAAGATCTACCTCATAGAGTTGTAAGGATCAAATGGTTAAACATGTAAAATGCTTTGCAAACATTAAAGTGCTATAATGATGCTATTATTATTATTATCATCACCAACATTATTATTATTGTTATCCTTTAATACTGATGAACTACAAGACCAGTAAGCTACTCTTCTTGGACTTGTTCTTAACTAAATTTGTGCCCAGTCTTGGCCTTGATTCTGATTCAGCTCTATTTCTTTTGCTATGGATTAATAGTGGCCAAACTATCACAATCCTCCAAAATTTGCTTTTGTTTAATTATAGGAATTGCCTCAAGCCAACTGCTGGCTGAATTGGGAGAGAGTACAAAGGACTCATTGATGTGTCAATGAAGGGGATGAAATATGGAATTAGAATACATGTAGCAATGGGCTAAAGTTTTAGAGAGATGGCTTGAGTTAGACAAATGTCCAACTTCCACAATGCATCCCATATTTGGTCTTTCTGATCCAATATTGACCTCTTGGTTTGAATTTATGTTCTTGAACCCACTTTCCTTGCTCATCCAGGCCCATTGGTTTTTAGCACTCTGAAGGAACCTTGGTAATGACCTAGTCTAGCCTTTCAGCTTCCATTTGCTATGTTTCTGATTTGGATCCCATTCCAGCATCCTCTAGGGAGAGATTGCTCTTCCCCCACCCTGGTGTTAAGCCATGTGTCAGTCCTGCCCTGGGTGGGACGCTATAACCATAGGAGTCTAGAACTTAGTCAGTTATGTTTCTCCTACAGTTACCCAGTTTAGTCATTTTCTAGTTGCCTCATCCTCACTGACCATGGCCAGGAAAAGCCCTTTTTGCCTGATGTAACTCTGAGGGAGGCAGGGTGATTCAACTGGGAAAGCAAAAAGGGAGCAACTCCTTCTAAAAAAGCTTCAGTGTGAGGAGTCTCCCTCTCCCTCTGAGACAGTATTCTTTTTTTTTTTTTTTTTTTTTTAGTGAGGCAATTGGGGTTAAGTGACTTGCCCAGGGTCACACAGCTAGTAAGTGTTAAGTGTCTGAGGTCGGATTTGAACTCAGGTACTCCTGACTCCAGGGCCGGTGCTTTATCCACTGCGCCACCTAGCTGCCCCCGACAGTATTCTTTAAAAAAAAAAAGGGGTGGGGGTGGGGAGCCCAGAACTCTGAGCTAGTGTTCCTAAAATGGTCTTCCTATTACATGTGTCTATAGAGCTGAGTGTGTTGACAGGAAGGAGAAGAAACCCAATTGTGGGCTCCCACAATGGTGTGGTGGTTCTGGGAAGTTTAATGAGCAGGTGACTTTCCCTACGCTATTCTGTTGTGATCCCCTAGTGCTGACTTTACCATAAGACTATGCATGCTATGGTCTCCTATGTTTTGTGTGAACCTGGGGAAAATTTGTGCATTGGGCAGTTTGCTGAGCTGCTAGAGGTCCTAGACACAGAGGACACCATATGGCTGTGTAGTGGTGACTCTGAGTCACAAGGTCAGAGGCAGCTACGTTCTTGACAACACCTTCTGAACACTTCCCTATTCTCTGAGGCCTGCCTACGTCAGAGGTCAGAGGACCTTGGCAATCAGCAGCTGGTAGTCACAAGACACTGCCCCACCTCAAAACTCCTAGCAAGAAAGAGTCTTCCTTAAATGTGCCCCAAAGCAATTTCCCCTCAGGTTTCAGGCCTAAGTGCCTTGTCACACTTCCTCTCTAGAGATTTAACGGGTTGGTTCCTAGAAGCTGTTCTTTCTCTCACCTTCCCTGGTCCTCCCACTTCTCCCTGGTGAACCTGAAGCACATTCTACTCCCATCAGCCAGTTTGGTCCTTAATGATGAAGTCCTCATTTACATCTATGCCCTGTCCTGGTCTTAGTATCTGTGGCCCAGGTCAATAGGTCCTTTGGATCTGGATTCTCATAGTTTTCAGAGTCCGGCTTGTCCTTCTAGCTCTCACTCTGTTTGTTGTGGTTTTTTAGTCATTTCAGTCGTGTCTGACTCTTCATGATCCCATTTGAGTTTTCTTAGCAAAGATACTACAGATGTTTGCTATTTCCTTCTCTGGTTCATTTTACAGATGAGGAACTGAGGCAAACAGGATTAAGTGACTTGCCCAGGGTCACATAACTAATAGGTGTCAAAGGCCAAATTTAAATTCAGGCCTTCCTGAATCCAGACCCAGCGTTCTATCCACTGTGCCATCTAGCTGCACCTCATTCTGTTGCTCCCTTGCAATATTTTCCTAACTCTCTATTAAAGGGCTGAGCTGAACTGACAGTCATACTTTTTTGGTTAGTATTTTCAGCTAAAAGATTGAACCATCTCCTCATGTTAGGGTAACAGTTCATACTCAAGTCTTCCTCTCTTCAGATGAAGCCTGAAGACTATAAACTTTTATAGTCCACATATGTATGGACATTCAATGCATGGATATTTAATGATATTGTCTCATTCTCACCTCTCAATTCCCAGTAATTGGGCAATATTAATCTACTGGAAGAATATTTGAAAGACATGTTTTCTACCACTGACCTGGGTCTTGATTGAATCTCTTTATGAAGATATTGGTATGCTACTGGATTTTGGAGTTGAAAAGGACCTTATAGGTCATCTAGTCTAGCACCCTTATTGAATAGACAAGGAAACTGAGGCTCAGAGAGATTAAGTGAGCTGCCTTTTATCACACATGTATTCAGAAGGCAGACCTGAAATTTGAACCCTAGTCTTGTTTGTTTGGTTTTTTTAATTTATTTTTTATGGGGCAATGAGGGTTAAGTGACTTGCCCAGGGTCACACAGCTGGTAAGTGTCAAGTGTCTGAGGCCAGATTTGAACTCAGATCCTCCTGAATCCAGGGCCAGTGCTTTATCCACTGCACCACCTAGCTGCCCCCAAACCCTACTCTTCAGACTCTAAATCCAATGTCAACTCTCATTTAGTCTATAAGCCTCTTGAGGGCAGGTACTGTGTCATTTAATTCTCATATCTCCCATACTTGACACAATGCCTTGCACAAAGCAGGACCATTTGTCATTGCCTGAATTTGCCATAGACTTTTCCCACCAGGATAAGGGCATAATTTTATTCCTTAAGGGTATAATACTCAGAGCAATTAATTGAAATAAGCAATGTTGAAAATAGCTTGAAAAGATGACCCGATTCTTCTTCTTTTTTTGTGGAAAACCACAGAAAGTGGTTCCCCCTCACACCCCCTTCCCCCCAGAAATCTGAATAGTGGTGGCATCACAGGAATGTGTGAGTAGCCTACTAACTCTAAAGTCAATGAGACTCATTCAGATGTAAAAACTCTAGCATAATTTTTTAGGTCCTATTACTTTTTTTTTTCTGGGGCAACGAGGGTTAAGTGACTTGGCCAGGGTCACACAGCTAGTTAGTGTCAAGTATTTGAGGCCGGATTTGAACTCAGATCCACCTGAATCCAGGGCCGGTGCTTTTATCTACTGCACTGCCTACCTGCCCCCGGTTCTATCACTTTAAACTAAAATCACATTTCACAGGTGTGAGGAAAACAACTCCTGCTCAATAATTCTCTGTAACTCAGCAGCAGCGATGTGCCAAAGGATCATTTATTGTCATTTTCGAGAGAATGGGTGTGAGGGAAAACAATCCTCTTCTCAATAGTTCTCAGGAACTCAGCAGGGATGTGACAAAGGCTCTATTTCCTTCTCATAAGAAGGAGGCACCCTAGTGTGCAGCTAATGGGTACAAAGAAAGGGGGCTCATAGGTCCTGTTTTAAACTCTAGTCCCTAACACGAATAGACCCTCCTCTTTTTCATCATTGGTCTGATTACTCAAGGGTTACAATCTACCACAAAAACTAACCAGAGCGCACTATTCCTAACCCTAATTTCCATAATTATTCTTTGGGTTCTTAGCCAGGGGGAGGTGACACAGGGGGTATTTCTTCAATCTTTCCTTATATGGACACAGACCAGGAGCAGACCAGCTCAGGGAGCCTTGAACCATGTGATCTTGTTTGCTGGAGGGGAAAGAGGGTAAGGAGACCTTTTTCCTCAAACAGGTCGGGAAGAGTGTCATTTGAATGGTGACTATTGTATTCTTTATTGAGAGGAGACCATTCCCCATTTCTTCACAACAGGACCATAGATTTCCATCTGGAAAGGACCCTGTAGGTCATCATGTACAGCCCTCTTATTTTACAGATGACCAAACAGGCCCAGAGGAGATTAAGTAACTTGCCCAGCTAGTAAGTATCTGAGACAGGATTTGAACTCATTTGCTCATGCTGACTTCAAGCCCAGCACTCCATCCAGTGTGCCATTTCATTGCCTAGTTTTTGATCATTTGATCTAATTCTAAGATTTATGATATGACCCATCTTTATTCTATTGATGACTGGAATTAAATAGCAAATCTTCAACTGTAACAGAATCAGCCATATAAGCATGGAGATGAAGTGCTAACAAGTTCACTTGCCCACATTACTTAAGTATCTAGCAAAAGATCAGCCAATGGGTGTTTCTCTTTCTATATAACAGGATGTTTGAGGTGGGAGTAAAACCCCTCCAAGGGGAGAAGGGGGGGAGGAGGGGGAGGATATATCTTCTATACCTGACCTACTTTGTACATTGAATTTCTTTCTAGAAGTGACCCTATTAATCCCTTTTGTGGAGACCCAACTTGTGCAAAGAGTGGTCCATTAATCAAACCCTATCTTTGTTTAAGTGATTGCCCCCAGAATTCTCTTCTGGAGTGGGAAATGTAAGAAGCCAGAGGCCATGTGAAATAGCCTGACTCCCAGAGGTTCAGATGTTCCCAAGACTGAACCCAGATCAAGTGAGTCCAGAGTTGGACCTTTTTAGTTTGAGAAGATGTCACTGTCTCCTGTTACAGCTCTTTGTATCCCACTGTAGAATATAACTTCCTTAAGGACAGGAACTATTTTTCATTTTGTCTTTGTGTCTCCAGGACCTAGCACAGTGTTTTATATAAACAGTAGGGTAATAAGTGCATGTTTTTCTTCAGGGAGGTGGAGGACTATGGGTGTGGAATGTTACATTTGTTGTCAGCCATTGCATTTGGGGGAAGATAAAGAATGGACCTGGAGGGAATTAGAGGCATATAACTGATATAAAAGTAAAAGAAATCAATACACTTTAAGAAAAAAATGTTCAAGGAACAGCTAGGTGGCGCAGTAGATAAAGCACCAGCCCTGGATTCAGGAGGATCTGAGTTCAAATCTGGCATCAGACACTTAACACTTACTAGCTGTGTGACCCTGGGCAAGTCACTTAACTCCCATTGCCCCGCAAAAGAAAAAAAAGAAAAGAAAAGAAAAAGAAAAAAATGTTCATTGAATTGAATTCAATTGAATCAAACTGACTGAAAACAAAGTTCCATATATGCATGTAATATAATCTTTCAATGACATATTCCAAAGGATTAGGTACTAAAAACTTCTTGAAGACTTTATTGGGTCAATGTCATGAGGGAAATAAAATCCTTACTATGATCTAAAAATTAAATTGGAAATCTTTATAGAAAGGACTTTGCAGAAAGGTTTTATTGTGTAACCAATATACTCTAGTGAAAAACAAAGAGTATTAATTGACCATAGGCAATGTGATATAACTGAAGGATTGATAGATTTAAAGTCAAAGACTATGGGTTTGAATTTTGGTTCTAGTACTGTGTGACTATGAGTAAATGAATCACAACTTTAATGACTCTGGGCCTCGGTGTTCTCATCCATATGTAATGGTAGTCTTGGGGGCAGCTAGGTGGCACAGTGGATAAAGCACCAACCCTGGATTCAGGAGGACCTGAGTTCAAATCCGGCTTAAGACATTTGACACTTACTAGCTGTGTGACTCTGGGCAAGTCACTTTACCCTCATTGCTCCACAAAACAACAACAACAACAAAACAACCATATGTAATGACATGTTCAAAGGGCCTGGGGCATCTTTCCATATGAAAAACCTAGGAAACCTTGTGTAAAGAATTAATTGTGATTTGAGGTTTTTATGACCCCATCTTTTGGCTAGAATTTTTAAAAGCCCTGGCACCGGCACTGGCTGGGGCTTAGTGCTCCACCCACTGGCTGTAGCTATAGCCATGGCACTGGCAGCTCATGTCATCACCACTCACCAATGCCTACATGGGCCTGGCAAAGTTATAATGACTGGAAGCCCCAGTGAGGGCAGTCATATGACTGTCAATCAGAGCTGCCAACCAATTAGCTTGGGGCTGTGTGTGGACAGCCCAGGGTTTGCTGGGAAGGAGAAGGGAGGAGATTTGCCATTCTGGCATTTGAGCTGGAAAGAGATGGGATGCAGCTGTGTGCTCTGCTGAGCCCTGGGCAGTAGTGTGATAGTAGGTAGTATAATTTTCCTTTCCCCATTCCCTTTTCCCCTTTTCCGTAATTCTGCTAATCTTACTTGTGTTTTTAAGTTTGTTCTTCTTAATAAACCCTGTTCTGTTTTTGAAAGAGGCTGTTAATCTCCTTCCTTGCCCCAATATTGTGGCAAGCTGCCTAGCTAACACTACCCAATTAAAATTTGGCCCCTACACTTGCTTCCCAGAGAATCATAATGAAATCTAATGGAAGTGTCTTGGAGAGACGACAGAGATTAGTTAGCTTTGAAGAAAAAGCTTTTGAGCTGTGGAGACAACATGGGTTTCGGACAACACAATATAAATGTCCCAAAAAATGACAATTGGGAGTGATGTTTAGTACCCCAGCCCAGTGGGGTCCCACATAGCTGAGATGTAGGCTCAGCCAGTTCTCATAGCTTATTTAGACATGAATTTCATGGGACTAATGTTACAAAGTAACTGAGCTGAGTTTCTAATCTACTTCCTCAGAGATGGAAGTAGCATAGGGAACATACAGGAGAAATGTTTTGAAGGTAGAAATAAGAGAACAGCATATTTCATATATGGGGTGAGCACAAGTGAAGAGTTAAGAATGACACAATGAATCTAGGTCACTGGGAGGAATATAATATCCTTGATAATACTAAGCAAATTCAAAAGAAGGGAGGGTTAGGAAGAAATATAATCAATTCTGTTTTAGACATGTTGAGTTTAAGATATCTAGTTTTAATAGCTAGGGTTTTCCCCCCATCATCTGCTATAGTAGAACATGGTCCACTAGTTGGTGATGTGAAGTTGGAGGACAGGAGAAACATTAGAGGTGGATAAATAGACCTGAGAGGCATTTGCATAGAGAAGATCACCGAACCCATGGGAGTTGATGAGATCGTCAGGTGAGAAAATATAGAGGGAAAAGAGAATAGGTCTAGGACTGAGTCTTGGGAACACCCACAGTTACTGACCTCAGCTCTTTTGTTTTGTTTTGTTTTGTTTTGTTTTGTGGGGCAATGAGGGTTAAGTGACTTGCCCAGGGTCACACAGCTAGTAAGTGTCAAATGTCTGAGGCCAGATTTGAACTCAGGTCCTCCTGAATCCAGGGCCAGTGCTTTATCCACTGTGCCACCTAGCTGCCTCCTGACCTCAGCTCTTGCTAACACTTATTATATTGTTTTGTATGACAATTATTTATATATGTATCATATTATCCTTACTGGACTATAAATTCAATGAGGACAGAGGCAATAGCTTTCTAAACTTTGTCTCCCTTAGTACCTAGTATAGTGCCCTGCATATACAGTAAGTGGCACATGTTTGTTGAATTGAACTGAACCACCTGACCTGTGTTGGTAATGTCACTTAAAACTTGTTTTCCTCATCTCAAAAAGGAGTAAGACTAGATGATTGTTCTTTCTTCCTAGCTCTAAAATGTAAAGATATAACCTAGGCCCCTTCTTCCTTTCCAGTTCTCTTATACTCTATTCCCTACCATATACATTTAAATCTAGTGACACTGGCCTCCTGGCTGTTTCACAAAAAAGACACTCCATCTCTCTGCTCCATGACTTTTCTCCAGCTGTCCCCATGCCTGGAATGATCTCTCTCATCAACTTCACCTACAAATTTCCTTGGTTTTCTTTAAGTCTCAACCATCTCCCCCATTAGATTGTAAGCTCCTTGAAGGGAAGGGACTGTTTTTTTGTTTTGGTTTGTTTTGGTTTTTTTGTCTCTTGCATCCCCAGAATTTAACAAAGTGCTTGGCACATATCAGGCATTAATAAATGTTTATTGATTGATTGATTGATTGTACAAATCCAAATTAATGAAGTTTTATTGGAAAGGAGAATATTCACATATAATTCTAGAATTTTATTTTAGCCAATGGTTATAATTTGTCATTGATGATACCAAACTGTGTAAGCTGTTCTCTGATAGCAAACTATGCTCATATACATTCGTACAGGCCGTTACTCATGCTTGAAAAGCACTCTGTCCTCATCTCTGACTATTGAAATTCTCTTTATTTAAGCTCAGCAGTTACTATCACCTTCATGAAGGCTTCCTAGATGCAACTCTCTTCCCAGCTCACCCCCAAAGCTGAAAATTGTTTTCCCCTCAAATTTCCCTAGAGCATTTTGTGCACACTTCACTTTTCTCTCATCACATTCTACCTTGTATCATATCTACTTATGTATGTCATATCTCTCTATATCAACTAAATTCAGAGACTACATTGTTTTTTATCTTTGTATTTTCCACATCGTCACACACGATAAGTGCATAGTGAATATTTGTTCTCTTGAATTTAATTGAGCTTGGATATGGGGGTGGGGAGTAGTTGGTTAGCCTTGAAGTCAAGAAGACCTGGATTCAAATCTTGCCTCTAATGTGTACTGGCTATGTGATTCTAGGCACTTGACCAGTCAGTGACTTGAAGTAACCTTTTAAGACCACAAATTGCAGCACAGTTACTGATCTACATTGGTAGAGGGAGCTTCCTCACTAGAAGTTAGTTCCCTGTACCAATGAAATCACAAGTATATCCCCTATGTCACTCCCCTCTCCCCATGTGTCTTTAACTTTCAGGTTCTTAAAATATGCTACAAAGCATTTCATTTTATAATAATAGCTGAATTCAAAAGAAGAAAGTAACTGCAGGCTTGAATTTGTTTTCATGCCCTTTTGTTTCATAAAGAAATATTTGTTAGTGGCTAAATAAACAACTGTCTTTTGATGGAAGTGAATTGGCCATTTCCCAATTCCAAGTACAGGATTGCACAACACCAAAGTAATTAAAGAAAAAAGAGATTTGCATTATTTTCCTATAAAACTACTAGCGATTAGCAGATGGCAAGCACAAATGTTTTGCTCTAGAGACATATGGAAACCTCTTAGTTCTAAAACAGCCTCAATGAATATTAACCCCCAATCAATGCTTTTCATTGTACAAAGTACAGTGGTATGGTCATCTCTAAAAGGGCCCTCATCAGGCCACACAACTGCCAAAGCCTTAGAAAAATGATATCTGAAAATAATTATAGATGATATTTCATTAACGGTTTCACTTAATCAGATTATTCACACTAGTCCAAAATAATTAACCTATTTAGCCATTAAGCTTCAGCCTCTGATTAAACTGTCACCATCATTTATAATTTTAGTTCTTAAAGTGAATAAACCAATACAACTTTTTAATTACACACCTCGTAATTCAGCACCCTTTTCATTCAGTTGGAACAACAGTCATAAGAACAGAGTTGCACAGATAGGCTTGTTTTGACAAAGGTTAAGGAAGAATAAGTCATGTTTTCTGTTTAATCCTATCTTCTTCTTGTTTAGTCATTTCAGCTGTGTCTGACTCTTTGTGACCCCTTTGGGGGGTTTTCTTGGCAAAGATACTGGAGTGGTTTGCCATTTCCTTCTCCAGCTCATTTTTACAGATGAAGAAACTGAGGCAAACAGGGATAATTGACTTGCCTAGGGTCATATAGCTAGTGGCTGTCTGAGTGCAGATTTGAATTTAAGATGATGAGCCTTCCTGACTCCAGGTCTGTCACTCTATCCACTGCATCACCTAGGTGCCCTTATCCCTGTCTAAGATCTTTCTAAAATTTATCTAGGAAAATGCATGATATAAGGTGATTTCATATTTATATGTAAAGAGATAGTGATATGGTGAAAAGATTGCTGAACTTTGGAGTCAAGAGAGACAAGTGTTTTGAACCCTGACTCCAACATTTACTAGGTCTATGTCCTTGGGGAAGTCACTTCATTTCTCTGAAACTCAGGTTCTTCATCTGTAAAATGAGAGAGTTGAACCAGATGACCTCAAAGTTCCCTTCCGGCTCCACATATGTTTTTCACCAGTTATGAATCTGATTGCACTTGGATTCAAACATAAGACACAATTATTTTCCTTGCAACCCACTAGGTACAAATTTCATATCATGCTTCTTCAAGGGGGTTGAAACTTTGCACTTTGTGGAAAGAGAGAAGTACATTTTGAGTCATGAGGGAGTATTAAATGCTATTTAGAACAAGGAACTAGGTGTCCTGGGCTCCTTTCCCAGTACCATTCTATAGCCTTGAGTGAGTCACTGCATGCCTCTGAGAAAGTCTGATAAGTTGTCCTGCCTTGCAAGAGTGTTGGGAGGCTGGAGGAGATAGGTCAGAAATTGGCATGCTCCTCCCAATTGTCCCACTCCCCTACCTATTCTGAGAATGTGTCAAAATGATTGGGAACCTAGAAAAGGGAAGGTGGATTCAAAGTAGCAGAATGGAGTTTGAGGCTCAAAACAACTTTGAGATCTTCATGGAAGAACTTGGTAAAAATGGTTATTTTTACCAGTTCCTTTTAAACTTTCCAAGTTACTGAAGTTCTGGCAAGGGAACAGCTGTCTGGGGAGTTGTCTAGTCTACTACTGGTTTCTGATAACCCATACTGGATAGACACATGTCCTGGAAAATATTATAGATGAGTTTTATGGTCACAGACAAATAGTGGAGTACTATGTATAGAACAATTCCACCCATTGCCTTACAGAATTAAGTTGAGGGAAATGGGGGTATCTCAGCCAGTAGATCAGTAGAGAGTAGTTCATTAGGGGAAGGGTTGCCCAACCCTAATGTTAAGAAGTCTGAAGGATAAAAGTTGAAGCAAGGATACAGTCACTTACCTGCAAATAAATTGAATTACTACTAGCTCTCACTGATATCTGGGGATAGAGAGAGGGTTGAGAGAAGTTACATGGAGGACCACAGAAGTGAATTTTGAAGGAGAGAGTGAATATTATTGTAAAGGTTTGAACTAAGGTTCCTACTCCTATGAGTATGTCTGTATGTAAGTTCAGTAGTAGTAGTAGTAGCAGTAGTAGTAGTAGTAGTAGTAGTAGTCACAGTTGTAGTAGTCATCATTGTCATCATCATTGTGGGGTTTGGTTTTTTTTGTATGTGTGGAGCAGTGAGGGTTAAGTAACTTGCCCAGGGTCACACAGCTAGTAAGTGTCAAGTGTTTGAGGTCAAATTTGAACTCAGGTCCTCCTGACTTCAGAGAGCCAGTGCTCTATCCACTGCGCCACCTAGCTGCCCTCCATCATCATTGTTAATGAGCCCAAGGGATAAACCTAAATAAGAGGAAATATCTAGACTGGCATCTCATTTTTAGAGCTGAGAGTGAACTTTAAGCCTAGTTCTTCTAGTACCCAAAGGGAGCAGTGATTACCTTGAATAGCCAAGAGAGAACATAGATTAAGAGAAAATGCCAGTAAGGACAACCTAGTGAATATCAAAGCAGGTCTATGGATGGAGCACAGCAGAATTCCTGGGACCAAACATTATGGGATTAGATTTCTTGAGACTTCCTTGGAGGATTGCATGAAGAACCCTAGCATAAAAGGGTTATCCATGGTAGAATGATAAGTAATGGTGGAATATATTCAACCTATTCCATTCAGTGTAGAACCTTGTGAAACTTTGTGGTGTAGTGGGAAAGTCTACTGGATTGGAAGTCAAGATATCTGGATTCCAGCTCTGGATCCACCACTAGACCTAAGGTATGCTAATGATTTGGGGCAAGACAATTCCCCTGTAGGTCATACATTCCTCATGTAAAATGAAGGAATTGAATTAGATGACTTTCCAGGTACCTTCCTGACCTAATACTTTCTAGTAACATTAATTTTATAGAGAGATATATAGATGTGTGTGTATTTACACACATATACACATACTTTTTTGTTACACATACACATATATATTATTTTATGTATATATAAACAATGATAATTCTCAATACTGTACATCTCATTTTCTTTCTTTTTCCTTCTGCATTGCATTGGCTATTTTGGAAATATGAGTGTCTTAAGAGTAGGTATCTTATGCTTTATGGAATATAAGCAGTTCAACTTAAATGTACCATGGGGTGTGCTGGTGCCAGTTTGGACTGACTCTATAGAACTGATTGTTAAATTTTCACTGTGAGCATTTATATCTTGATAATTGGCAAATGCTACAAATCAGGGCTTGATTTATTGTTTGGCTAATCGTTTAAACTTAAGAAAGTGATGGAGAAAATATTAAGAACATAGATTAACCTGAAAAGTTTATCATGTATACATCCTACCACCACTACCCTCATCAGGTGTTACCAGTACACCCCTAAATCCTCTCAACTTTTATATGTCCTGTATGGAGTTTGCTGACAACTATCTTGTTGACAAGTTATCAACAGACAACTTGTTACCTTCTAGCTGTTTAGAATAGGATATTTAATAACTCACAGGGTTCTGTTTAATTCAACAAACATTTATAAGATCAATTTTTTTCAATTCTTTGTATGCCTCTAGACCCACTACTATCAGGCATATAATGTAACAACTATGGCCCTCATATAACTCAAAAGTTCTAGGTATACTTTAAAGGATTTCTTACTTTTTTAATACACTGCTCTGGCCCAAAAGTTCTGGGAAACTCGCTGTTACTACTCAGTGTGTTATCACAACTCCCCTTATAAGTGTATCGTTCATAAAACTCAAGAAAAGTTTTATTTCTGGGATAGAGAAAGAAAATGTAACTCATGGAAAATAATGATGCCTACTAAGGAGAAACCTATCCCTAGAGACATGTATGACCTCAGTCATTCATGGTATTATTCTAAGCAGGACTCCTAGTAGATATTGTTTCTCCTAGGTCTCCATAGCTCCCATTAGGTAGTGTTAGTGTCACTCATCATGATACTCCTATATTTTTCTAATATTTCAGTATTAAAAAATTCAAATTTCTAATATTTCAGTATTGCTCCCCATGTTTGTTTTCCATCTCAGAGCCTCCCCCGAGTCAAAGAAAACACATAAAACTCATGGACAACAGTCCATGTGACCCACAAAGGATTTTTGTACCTCGGGTATTGCCATCTTTTTTTTTTTTCCTTTTCATTGAAAAATTCTTCTCTTTTATAAACCCTTCACTGATACTACAGAGGGAAAAGCACAAGTTTCTTTGTCTTATATTCTATCTCATTTATAGTTCAAATATGGTGCTAGATGGGGGATCATGACTCTGGAGGATTTTGCTTGCATTGTGGTTCCTGCCAACCTCTAGGTCAACTAGGAGTTAGGAAAACATCTTACTCTTCTTATCTTTGAGCTGGTATTTGTCACTGAAAGTAGGTTGAGACACAGTGAGAAGCCTGACAAAACATCTTAATTTCTTTCCAATTATCTTTGAAATTCCTTCAAGTCTCTCTGAATGGAAATTGGTGGGGTCATTCAAGTTACCTGGGGATGCTTCCTTGCTTTGTCCAGGAGGAATAGATCAGGAAAGTCTTTTTATTCCCCACATATCCTTAACCTGAGAGTAGAGAAAGAAGAGAAAAAAATAACACTACTACTGCTGCTGCTGCTGCTGCTGTTGCTGCTACTACTACTACTACAGTATTGGAAGGACAAAAAAAAAGAAGGAAGGAGGGAGGAAGGGAGGAAGGGGGGAGGAGAAGGAAGAGGGGGAGGAAGGAAAAGGAAGGAAGAAGGAAAATAAGGAAAGAGGGAAAAGAGGATAGAAGGAAGAGGAAGGGAAGGAAGAAGAGGAGGAGGGAAGGAGGAGGGAAGGAGGGAGAGGAGGAGGGAAGAAGGAAGAGAAGAAAGGAAGAAGAGAAGAAGGGTGAGGAAAGGAAGGAGGGAAGGGGGAAAGAAAGGAAGGAAGGGGAAGGGAAAGAGCAAAGACAGGAAGGAAGAGGAGGGAAGGAGGGAAAGAGGGAGGGAGGGAAGGAAAGGAAGGAAAGAAAAGCTCAGTTTATTTTTTTAAGGGAGGATTTTTGTTGGTCTTATTGTTGAGGCAAAGGCTGTTGCTTTTCTGCAAGAATTATAAATAAGGCTTAGGGATTTAAATGGAAAGAGTATGGCAAGACCCATTCTTCTTATGAGGAATAAATAATACTCTGGCCAAGAACTTCAGCTGAAGCCAAAAGCTGGGAGCAAAGGGAAGCTCCAGTACCACAAGCCCAGAATCTAGTGGAAACTATGAGTTCAGTAGAGTGTTGTCTGGTAGAGACAATGAGACAAGTTCAGTGTGATACCATCAGCAGAACTCAGTGGTCCTACAGTTTTGAGGGTATACTCTCTGGTCACGTGCCCTTTACATGTATTTCCTGGCCAAAAACGGTCCCTATTTGTGCCTTTCTTTCTCACTGGTGTGTGTGTGTGTGTGTGTGTGTGTGTAAATATGCCAAAGTTTATGGGGGAAATGTTTTCTTGCACCCTTGGGCATGGTGGTACAATCCTGTATTCTCTGATGCTGGAGAACCTGAGGCTAGTAGATTGCTTGAGTTTGGGAGTTCTGAACTTTAGTTGGGTTAAAGTCAATTAGGTGTCCACACTAAATCTAGTGTAAATATGGTGAGCTCCATGAACAGCGACCACTAGACTGCATAAGGAGAGACAAACCAACCCAGATAGGGAAACCAGAGTACATTAAACCTTCAATTGTTGATCATTATTGCGCCCACTTGTGGGTGGGTGCTGCCCTTCTAGCTTTGGTGAAATAGGGAGACAGAATCTCAAAACAAACAAAATAGAAAATGTTTTATTGTACTTTTCTTATGCTATGTCATTCAATGTTTTTGCTTTGAACTACTTGTATTTTCTAGTTGAAGATTAAAGCTAAACACATCAGTGGGGATTTGTGACATATTGTTACAAGTTAATGCAGACTCACAAAGTACCTTAAAGTTGAGCCTAGCATAATCATCTTTGGGGCAGCTAGGTAGTGCAGAGGATAGAATGCCAGGCCTGGAGTTAGGAAGACATCATTCTGAGTTCAAATCTGGCCTCAGACACTTACTCGTGTGACCCTGGGCAAGGCCCTTAATCCTGTTTGCCTCAGTTTCCTCATCTGTCAAATAAGCTGGAGAAGGAAATAGCAAACAACTCTGGTATCTTTGCCAAGAAAACCCCAAATGGGATCATAAAGAGTCAGACACAACAACAACAAAAATCTTCTTTGGGGGACCCACCCTGTGAGTTGGTGGGGAGGGAGAAGGGTGGGACCCAGATGCTACAATGATGATAATGGACATACAGGTTTTCAAAGTACTTTAGATACATCATCTTATTTGATCCTCAGAGAAGGCTTGTGAAGTAGATCATATGTCCTGGATTTGGAATAAGAGGACCTAGGTTCAAATCTTAACTCTGCTATTTACTACTTGTATGTAAGGCAGTAGCTGGCAGTGCAATGGATGGAGTGAGTCAGAAAGACCTGAGTTCAAACTTGGCCTCAGAAATTTGCTAGCTGTGTGACCCTGGGCAAGTCAGTTAACCTCTGTCTGTGCCAGTTTCCTCATCTGTAAAATCAGGATAATAATAGTATCTATCATGAAGGGTTTTTGTGAGGATTAAATGAGGTAATATTTGTAAAACAAACACTTTGTCCAGTGCCTGGCACATGCTAGGTGCTTTATTCCCTTTTGTTCCCTTCCCTTTCACTTGGCCTTCCTGGGTCTTACTTTCCTCTTCTGTAAAATGAGGCAGTTGAACAGGGTGACTTTTGAGATCCCTTTCACCTCTAAATCTATGATCATATTATTGTGTTACCCCATTTTATAGGTGAAGAAGCTATAAGCTGAGACTCAAATCTCTAGCAGATGGGCTAAGTGAACTTTTGTGGCCTGACCTAAAAACCTAATCACCATGTATAATATAATTTATACTGGAAAACCCATTCTTAGTTCCAAATGACTGACTTCCAAACAAATTTTTAAAATTTATGTTGGGAAATAACTTTTTTCCAACTACAGTTGGTAGTAAAACAACAGTCTATGAAATGAATTTTATTTTTTCATTGGAGACACATTCAGAAAGAAAGTAAATATCTCAATGAACTGAGCATAGAATTTTTGGTGAGGCTTAGCTCTTCCAATTCCAAATTCCCCTGCCCCTCAGATATTGTCATACACCAACAATACCCATTTCCTTCAGGAAGATTTCCCTGATAACTGCTAAAAATACTTCACTTCAAGGCCATTGTTATAATAAGTGTAACATTAGTACAAGTTGATAAAACAAAACTGTGATACATGTGCCACCATCCCTCTGTATAACTTGTGCTGATGCATGAAGGTGGGAAAGGGAAATTGAGTTTGGGAACTAACTAGTAGTATAGTTTGACTAAATGGTGAGTGAACAAAAATGACTAATATGAAATAAGGCTAAAAATGCAGACTAGAGCTGGGATGCCAGGCTAATGAGTTTGTATTTTATCTCAGAAGAAGTAGGGAATAGAGGAGTAACATGGTCAGACCTGCATTTCAAGAAGATTTTGGCATTTGGGTAAAGGATGAATCAGAGAGAGGAGAAACATTTAACTGTGTTAGTTGCTAGGAATCCAAAGATGAAAAAGGACACAATTTTTAGACTCAGAGAAGTCAGTTTTTTTCTGTCTACTGGTTATCTATCTGCTGCCTATAAGCATTCCCTTATCTCCCCTATCCATAAAGACAAAATTTAAAAAAACAAACAACCTTCTTTGATCTATCCATCCATCTACAATAGCCATATTTCTTCTCCCTTTCTTGGCTAAATTCCTTAAGAAAGTCATCTACAAGTAGTGGCTTCTTTTCTACTCTCACTTTCTTCTAAACCCTCTGCAATTTGACTTCCAGCTTCATCATTTATTGAACCCTTTCTTCTGGTTTTGTTTTTTTTTTTTTTGTGATACTGCTCTCTTCTCTGGTATTATTTGCTGAATCTTTCTCCAGGTCAAGCCTACTAACCATGAGTTGTCCCCAAGTCTCTGTCCTAGATCACTTTCCCTTTTGCTCTACATTATCTCATTTGGTGAGTTCATCAACTCTCATGGGTCTGATTGTTGTCTTTAGGCAGATGGTCCCAGATCTTTATGTTCAGCCTTAGTCTCATGTCTGAGTTCTACTTCTGCATCATCAATTGCCTTTTGGACATCTCAGTCATAGGCATTTCAAACTCAATATACCCAAAACAGAACTCATTATAATCCCCTTCCCTAAAACTCCCCCTTCTGAATTTCTCTATCATTGTCTAGGGTACCACCATCCTCAAAGTCACCCAGATATGCAACTTCATTGTTCTTCACATATTCAATCCATTTTATTTTTACAGCATCTCTTCTATACATCTTCTCTCTACTCACACAGACACCATCATCCTTTAAGTGCTCATCACTTCTTGCAAGGCTATTGAAATGCCCTTCTAACTGGTCTCTCTACTTCAGCTAGCTCTACAAGCTAACTATTTTCCTAAAGTATAAGTCTGACCATGTCACAGTTATCCACATGATCAGATGTCCTCTGATGAACAGTTAAAATTCTCTATAATCAGGCCCCTTCCAGGCTTTCTAGTCTCTTTACACCTTACTCTACCCCCATCTCTACCCCATACACACACTCTATAATCCAGCTCACTAGCCAGCTTTCGCTTTCTCAACCAAGAAATATCCCATCTCTATGCCTTTGTACTGGTTGTCCCCATTGTTTGGAATGCTTTGCCTCCCATCACATCCATCTTTTAGTTTCTGTGGCTTCCTTCCAGCTCAAATCCTACATTCTTTTTTCCCATATTTCCACATTAGTCATGTTGTAAGAGGAGAACCAGAACAAAAAGAAAAAAACACACGAGAAGGAATAAACAAGAACAATAACAAAAAGGCAACAACAAAAGTGAAAATAGTATGCTTCAATCTGCACACAGATTCCACAGTTCTTTTTCTGGATGTAGAGAGCATTTTTTACCATAAATCTTTTGGCATTGTCTTAGATCGTTGTATTGCTGAGAAGAGTTAAATCTATTACAGTTGATCATTACATAATGTTGTTGATACTGTGTACAATGTTCTCTTGGTTCTGCTCATTTCACTCAGCATCAGTTTATGTAAGTCTTTCCAGGCTTTTCTGAAATCCATCTGCTTATCATTTCTTACAGCACAATAGTGTTCCATTACATTCATATACCACAACTTGTTTAGCCATTCCACAATTGATGGGCATTCCCTGAATTTCCAATTCTTTGCTACAACAAAAAGAGCAGCTATAAATATTTTTGTACATGTGGGTCCTTTTCCCTTTTTTATGATCTCTTTGGGATATAGACCTATTTGTGGTGTTGCCGGGTCAAAGGGTATGCACAGTTTTAAAGCCTTTTGGCTCTCAAATCCACCAATAGTGCATTAGTGTTCCAATTTTCCCACATCTTCTCCAACATTTATCATTTTCCTTTTTTGTCATGTTAGCCAATTGGATAACCGGGAGGTGGTACCTCAGAGTAGTTTTAATTTGCATTTCTCTAATCAGTAGTGTCAAATCCTACATTCTATAGAAAATTTGTACTGGTTCCCTGGGGTACCAAGAAAGGCAAGAAAGGATAGGATGAGATCAGATTATTTCCCTTTATGCCCCAGATCTACAACCTCGGTGTCCTCCATATATCTAATCTATTGCTAAATATTGTCATTTTTACATTCACAACATCTCTCATATACAACGTTTTCTCTGTATTCATACAGATACCACCCGCCTTTAAGTTCTATCATCACCCCTTGACATGACTATTATAATAGGGTAGGATGTAAAATAAACCACAAAAATGGCATGTCTTATTCTGGAGGGTCATAAATATAAGGACTTTGCCTTCTATCTTAAGGACAACAGGCAACTAGAGAAGTTTTTGAGCAGGAGACTTCTGAGGTCATTCCTTTTGCATTGAGAAAATTATTTTGGTAACTATGTGGAGGATTTCTTGGAGGGAGGAAGGGTGAGGTGGGGAGACTGGTT
The DNA here is from genome assembly GCF_019393635.1 of Dromiciops gliroides. NCBI lineage: Eukaryota > Metazoa > Chordata > Mammalia > Microbiotheria > Microbiotheriidae > Dromiciops > Dromiciops gliroides. The sequence continues at coordinate 146,350,743 of NC_057862.1, forward strand.
AGGAAGCTACTACAGTATTTCAGGTCCAAAGTTATAAATGTCTGAGGTAGGGTGGCAGGAGTGAAAAATGCAGAAAAGGGACAGATTTAAGAGAAATTCTAGGGGGCAGCTAGGTGGCGCAGTGGATAGAGCACCGGCCCTGGATTCAGGAGTACCTGAGTTCAAATCCAGCCTCAGACACTTGACACTGACTAGCTGTGTGACCCTGGGCAAGTCACTTAACCCCCATTGCCCTGCAAAAAATAAAAATAAAAATAAAAAAAAAAGAGAAATTCTATAATAGACTCAACTAGTTTTGAAAATGAATTGGTGGGGCAGTTAGATGGCACAGTAGATAAAGCACTGGCCCTGGATTCAGGAGGACCTGAGTTCAAATGCGGCCTCAGACACTTGACACTAGGTGTGTGACCCTGGGCAAGTCACTTAACCTTCATTGCCCTGCAACAAAAAAAGAAAAAAGAAAATGAATTGGCTATGGAGGGTGAAGAAGAGAAAAGAATAAAAACTGACTCCAATGTTTGAAGCTGGAGAGTCACTGGGAGGATGGTGTGCTTTCAACAGAAATGGAAAATTTAGGAGGATTAGGCTTAAGGAGAAGACGATTTCACTTTGGACCCTTCGTAATCTAGGTGGCAGCTAGCTTCTCCCCCTGGATTATAATGTATTTAAAGGTAGGTAGCCCATCTCTTACATACTCTAAAAATATCTATAAAACTATGTGTTACCTGGGACATGGGTTAAAGGATCAGCTAAAGTCCTTCCTCCTCTATATATTTTATTAACCATTCTAACTCTTAAGGCTGAATTCATGGTATGGATTCTCTGTGACACTCATTTGGAATTTAATCATCAGTAATACCCCTATTAATGAATTGGCTAGATTCCAATAATATACTTTAGTGTCAGAAACCCTGTTTCCAGAATTAGAAATAATATAGGAGCTATTGGAATTCATTACAAAATGCAAATTCCCTACCAGCTATACCCCCACTAGAGTGTAATACTCCCACCTTCCCTGATATTTCTGTGAGACAGGTTGTAGTTCCCTAGTTCAGCTCCTGTCTCATTCAGAGATACAAAAGCTATACATGACCATGGACTGGGTGATAATAATAACTAACATGTATAATAATTTAAGGTTGATGAAATTCTTCTCTGATAAGCCTGTGACATAGGTAAGGAAAGGATTATTACCCCCTTTTTACGGATGAGACAAGTTTCTGAGAATAGTGCCTTTCCTCCCACTGAGCCTAGCCTCCAGTCAACCCTTGAGAGGCTAGTAAGTAAGACAATCTCCTTCACCCCAGCTGTTTCACCCATAAGGCAGGACAAAGTGAGACTGGAAATTCCCCACCCTGCTCTCAGAATCACAGAATCTCAGAAGGAGAAAAGTCCTCAAAGACTACCTAGTCAAAGTCTAATCCATGCCTATACAAGAATTCCCTCTCCAACATTTCTAACAAGTTATTCTACAACCTTTGCCTAAAGATGTCTATTCAAGAAGAACCCACTATTTCCCACCATAGCCCATTTCACTTTTGACAGCCTTCATTGTTAGGAAGGTTTTCCTTACAGCAAACCTAAATTTTCTTCTTCAGATTTCCATTTATTACATGTAATTCTGCCTTCTGGGTTCAAGCAGCACAAATCTAACCTCTCTTACATTGGGGCTGTTTTCCAAATGCTTGAAGATAGCTATCTCATTCCCCCTCAGTTTTCTCTTATTTAAACTAAGTATTCTCAGAGCACCAGCCCTGGATTCAGGAGTACCTGAGTTCAAATCTACGTCTGCCCCACATTTCTCACCTGTAAAATGAACATATAAGTAGCATCTACCTCCCAAGGTTGTCATGATCATCAAATGAGATAATATTTGTAAGATGCCTGGCACATTATAGTTTCCTAATAAATGCTTGTTGGGGCAGCTAGGTGGCACAGTGGATAGAGCACCAGCCCTGGAGTCAGGAGGACCTGAGTTCAAATCCAGCCTCAGACACTTAACACTTACTAGCTGTGTGACCCTGGGCAAGTCACTTAACTCCAATTGCCTCACTTAAAAAAAAAGAATTTAAAAAAAATTCGACTTCAGACACGACACTTACTAGCTGTGTGACCCTGGGCAAGTCACTTAACCCTGCTTGCTTCAGTTCCTCATCTGTAAAAGGAGATGGAGAAGGCCATGGCAAGCCACTCCAGTATCTTTGGGTTGTTTTTTGTTGTTGTTGTTGTTTTTTGCGGGGCAATGGGGGTTAAGTGACTTGCTCAGGGTCACACAGCTAGTAAGTGTCAAGTGTCTGAGGCCAGATTTGAACTCAGGTACTCCTGAATCCAGGGCCAGTGCTTTATCCACTGTGCCACCTAGCTGCCCCCACTCCAGTATCTTTGCCAAGAAAATCCCAAATAGGGTCACTAAAAGTCAGACAGTACTGATTCAAATGAACAACAACAACAAAAATTATTATTCTTTGGGTCTATTGTTCAACCAGTTTCATATACAACTCTATATAACTAATTTATCATCTAACCTATGTCACTCTGCCAATGCTGTATTTTTAAAGCTTTGAGCTCAAATGTTTTCTTAATTTAGGGAATACTATATTTCCGTGTACCATTGTCTTATAATTTAACTATGTTGTTTGTTGTTCAATTATGTCCGATTCTTTGTGGCCCTATTTCTTGGCAAAGATGCTGGTTTGCCACTTCCTTCTCTACCACATCTTACAAATGAGGAACTGAGGCAAACAGGGTTAAATGACTTGCCCAGGGTTATGCAGATGGGAAATGTCTAAGGCTGGATTTGAATTCAGGCCTTCCTGGTGCTCTATCTGCTGTACCACCTAGCTGTATTTAACTGTACAGTTGTATAGTTCTTTTTTTTTTTTTTTACTAGCTGTCAACTCATTGGGAACAGGAACCATGTCTTATACTTCTTTGTGACCTGAACTCATCACCATGCTATTCACATCATAAAGCTTCAATAAATATTTGTTTAATGAATGAATGATGAATGTTGTTGATGGACAGAGCATATGTAATTTGTCTCTTCTTGATTGATCACCAGAAGATTATCCTATTGAAGGATCATATAGGAAATAACATGTTTGTGGGGATAAAGTCCTTAAAGACAACTAGTGTTTGGAATTCAAAGTAATTTTGACGAATTAGAGCAGTGATTGGCAATAATTCAAGAAACATTTATTAAACACCTATCAAGTCCAAAATATTGTGTTAGGCTGTGGCTACAAAGACAAGAAAAGAAATAGTCCCTGTCTTAAGAAGCTTTCATTGTACTCAGGGAACAGGATGAGGGTGATAAAATGTGTACACTAAATGGCAAAGGAAGGGAGGGAACAAGCATTTATTAGTTTGTTGTTTTTTTTTTGATGAGGCAATTGGAGTTAAGTGACTTGCTCAGGGTCACACAGCTAGTATGTGTCAAGTGTCTGAGGCTGGATTTGAACTCAGGTCCTCCTGACTCCAGGGCTGGTGCTCTATCCACTGTGCCACCTAGCTGTCCCAACAAGCATTTATTAGGAAACTATAATGTGCCAGGCACCTTACAAATATTATCTCATTTGATGATCATGACAACCTTGGGAGGTAGATGCTACTTATATGTTCATTTTACAGGTGAGAAATGTGGGGCAGACGTAAGTGCCTTGCCCAGGGTTATGCAGCTAGTAAGCATCTGAGGCCACATTTCAGTTTAAGTTTTCTTGACACCACCCTGAGTGCTCTACCTACTGCCTTCCCTAGATGTCTCTAAATGGCAAATATAAAAAATAAATATAAAGTAATTTCAGGATGGGGAAAGTACTAACAGCTGGGAAGATTAAGAAAGGCCTCATGGATGAATGGATGGACAGATAGATGGATGGTAGTACCTGAGCCAAGTCTTTAAAGAAGTTAAAGATTCTATGAAGCAAAAATGAGAAGGGTGTTCATTCTAGGAATGGAATAAAGACTTTGGAAAGGATTTGAAAAGGGAGATGGAATGTCATATGTAGGAAAAAGCAAATAGGCCAAGTTGGGTGTACTGTGTGAAGGGGAGTAATATGAAATAAGTCTGAAAAGGTAGGCTGGCACTATATTGTGCAGGCTTTAATGTCAAACAGAGAAGTTTGCATTTTATTTTAGAGGCAATAGGGAACCTCTAAAAATGCTAGAACTGCAGAGTATTTTAACAAGATTGTTTTGGTAGCTGTGTGGAAGATGCACTGGAGAAGGGAAAGATTAGAGTCAAGGAGACCAATTAGGAAAAAAATATATATATAATTCATAATATATTATTCATATTATATTATATATGGTATAATCCATATCATACATAATACAGATGTGTGTACAGATGTATATATACATCATATTGTATATAATTCATACTGTTATGTATATAATTCATATGTGCATGTATTAATTATTTACTTAGAATCATCTCAAACACATACACAAATATAAAGGAATTGAGAGCAAGGTAGATACCAAAATAGAAAAATATTTAGAGCACAGACTGGATTTTTGAAGGTATTATTACTATTCTTTGGATACACAGTAAATAAAAGTAACTCTTTTATGGTATTTTTAAAGTTATCATTATATTTAAAAGTATTATTAGGAATAGAACATGAATGAATTACAAAGCTATCTTCCTACTATGCAGTTAGGCTCTTATCCAGCATACTGTTTTGTTATACATATTTTAAGAGGGATTTTAATTAGGTAAAACAACAAATTAAATTTTAATAAGATGCTATGATTTGTCCTATAAAGAAAGAAGCTATGGTTGATCTACTAATTGTCTTTAAGTTTGTGAAATATTATAGGAGAGGGCAGCTAGGTGGCGCAGTGGATAAAGCACTGGCCCTGGATTCAGATGGACCTGAGTTCAAATATTACCTAAGGCACTTGGCGCTTACTAGCTGTGTGACCCTGGGCAAGTCACAGCCCTCATTGCCCTGCAAAAACAACAACAACAAAAGAAATATTATAGGAGAAATTCAATTCCACAAGCATTTAATAATGGCCTACTATGTGCGGGAAATGGCGGTAAGCACTGGGAATAAAACAACAAACTAAAACAGTCCCTGACTTCAAGGGGCCTACATTCTGCTGAGGGATACAACATTTAGATGGATAAATAAACAACATACCATTTGGGGAAAAGAAAGCATTCTTTTTAAAACCATCTACTTTCCATCTAAGAAGTTAGAAAACACTCAGAAAGTGTTTGGTATTAATAGGAGACCCCAAACTGATTTAACTTATAGCAAGGAATGCTCTGGATAAAGTAGAATGAAACACTGACTATGAATACTTCAAACAGCTATGGAATCAAGTTCAGTAGAGATTTTGGAAAATGGGATAATTGTCTGTTTAAAGTAGCAGACTCCTCTAAAAAGACTTTTTGTTGGGTTTTTTTTGTTTTTGTTTTTTTTAATTTTTAGTGAGGCAATTGGGGTTAAGTGATTTGCCCAGGGTCACACAGCTAGTAAGTGTTAAGTGTCTGAGGCTGGATTTGAACTCAGGTCCTCCTGACTCCAGGGCCGGTGCTCTATCCACTGCACCATCTAGCTGCCCCCTAAAAAGACATTTTGAGACACATTTTTGGACTTGGCCAATATGGGAATTTATTTTGTTTATCTATGCTTATTTATTATGACTTTTTTCTTTTTTGGTGGGATGGGGAAGGTAGGAGGGAGAAAAAAATGCTTGATTGTTATCTTTTTTAAATTAAAAGAGCAAAAAGACCAGTTGAACACCCTTTTTATATTGTGTTTTTTTACAAAAAAAAATAGAGAGCAGTAATTTATTTTTAACTTTGTGACAGTAGGTTCTATGACCTTAGTAGTGATTCCTTAACAGATAATGTGGTTGGGAAATCTAAATTTGGAGCATCAACCATCATTTATTGATTCATACAGTGCCTGGAGGTTGCTACTAACTCTAGTGTCTGATTCAGTTAGTCCACTTGGTTAGGATGTAGTCCTAATAAGGTCAAGGTCACAGGTCCAATCTCATTTTGGGATTCAAATGTGAGCAAAAATTGTGGTTCATAGCTGTAAGTTGAATTTCCCAAACCTACCTAGCATCCTTGCAAATATCTATTATAATTAGGACTTGAACAAGGCAGTAGATAGCTTAGTGCAAACCTCATCATTACAGGAAAGACAGTTTAAAGGTCAGCAGCATCCTCTTTCTATATGAAAGAAAACATTTGTGTTATGAAATGAGTTAAGAAGGTTAAAAAAATAATAAAAGGAGAGGAATCAGAACATTTAAATCCCCTAAATTTCCTTGGGGGAATTCTGCTATATAGTGGGAGTTTTTAAAATAATTCAGCATTTGTTTTCATTTCTTGGATTTTTCTCTTCTGTCAAATCTAATGTTGGTACTTCCTAGCATGGTGTTTTTGTGTGCTGCTGCTGGGTGAGGGCCAGAGCCAGCTCATTCCTTCTTATCATGTTATCAACATTTATCTTCTTGAACTTCTATGTGAATGTGGCAAATGTGTCCATTAAAAATCAGACACTAATCACTTGTGGAAACTTAGAGAATTCTAACTTAAGCCCCCAAGGGAGCTTTGTGTGAAAGGGCCAGATGTGTATGTGATAAGAGCCTGCGCTGATATGGGATAGCTTTCTAGGCTGTTCCTCTCATCTCCTTTTCTTTTTTTTTAAATAATCAATAATATTCAGTTATTTTTTGTTTGCAACATCATTTTTGTAAGATTTTGAGTTCCAAATTTTTCTTCCTCCTTCCCCTCCCTCTCCCTTCCACAAGACAGCAACCAATCTGACATAGGTTTTATATGTACAATCACGTTAAACATATTTCCACATTAGTCATGTTGTAAAAGAAGAATCAGAACAAAAGGGAAAAACATCAAGAAAGAAGAAACAAACAAAACAACAAAAAGTGAAATAGTATAGTTTATCTGCATTCAGATTCCACAGTTCTTTTTCTGAATGTGGAGGGCTTTTTCCATCATGAGTCTTTTCTAATTGTCTTGGATCATTGTATTGCTAAGAAGAGCTAAGTCTATTACAGTTGATCATCATACAATGTTGCTGTTACTGTGTACAATGTTTTTCTGGTTCTGCTCATTACACTCAGCATCAGTTCATGTAAGTCTTTCCAGGTTTTTCTGGAATCAGCCTGCTTGTCATTTCTTGTACCACAACAGTATTCCATTACATTCCTATTTGTTTGTTTGCTTGCTTAGTCATTCCCCAATTGATGGGCACACCCTCAATTTCCGATTCTTTGCCACCACAAAAAGAGCTACTATAAATATTTTTGTTCATGTGGGTCCTTTCCCCTTTTAAAATGATCTCTTTGGGATAAATCTAGTAGTGATATTGCTGGGTCAAAGGGTATACGGTTTTACAGCCCTTTGGGTGTGGTTCCAAATTATTCTCCAGAATGGTTGGATCAATCTACAACTCCACCAACAATGTATTAGTGTTCCAATTTTCCCACAGATTCCCCAACATTTATCATTTTCCTTTTTTGTCATATTGGCCAATATGATAGGTGTGAGGTGGTACCTCAGAGTTGTTTTAATTTGCATTCTCCAATCTGTAGTGATTTAGAACATTTTTTTACATGACTATAGATAGCTTTGATTTCTTCATCTGAAAACTGCCTGTTCATATCCTTTGACCATTTTTCAGTTGCAGAATGACTTGTATTCTTATAAATTTGATTCAGTTTTCTGTATATTTGAGAAATGAGGTTTTTATTGGGAACACTGGCTATTTCCCAGCTTTCTGCTTTCTTCCTCCTCCTCCTCCTTCTCCTCCTCCTTCTTCTTCTTTGGCAATTGGGGTTAAGTGACTTGCCTAGGGTCACACAGCTAGTAATTGTTAAGTGTCTGAGGCAGGATTTGAACTCAGGTCCTCCTGAATCCAAGGCTGGTGCTCTATCCACTGCGCCACCTAGCTGCCCCTCTGCTTTTCTTCTAATCTTAGTTGCATTGATTTTGTTTGTGCAAAACCTTTTTAGTTTAAACTCATCAAAATGATTCATTTTGCATTTCATAATGTTCTCTATCTCTTGTTTGGTCATAAATTCTTCCCTTCTCCATAGATCTGACAGATAAACTATTCTTTCCTCTCCTACTTTGCCTATGGTATCACCTTTTATGTCTAAATCATGCACCCATTTTGACCTTATTTTGGTATACAATGTAAGATCTTGGTCTATGCCTAGTTGATGCCATGCTATTTTTCACTTTTCCCAGCAGTTTTTGTCAAATAGTGGGCTCTTATATCAGAAGCTGAAGTCTTTGGGTTTATCCAATAGTAGATCACTATAATCATTTACTACTGTGTCCTGTATGCCTAACCTATTCCACTGATTCACCACTCTTTTTCTTAGCCAGTACTAAATAGTTTTGATCACTGCTGCTTTATAATATAGTTTTAGATCTGGTATGGTTAGGCCACCTTCCTTTGCATTTTTTTCATTAATTCACTTGATATTCTTCATCTGCTTTTTAATGCATTTTACTGTGTGACCAAGGGAATAACAACAGCACTGTTTACCACTCAGCCTTACCTTGAAGATGATCAAGTGCTATAGGGCAGACCTCCAGATTAAATTGAACTCAAAAAGTTTTTATTGGGTATCTACAAAGGTAATGTGGTGTTGTAGAGGGTACACTGGATTTGGAGTTAGAGGATTTCTGAATCCTGGATCTGTAACTTCCTACTTGTGTGACCATGGGGAATCAGAGATACAAGAAGGGTCCTAAACTAGATAACTGAGAGGTGGAGAACATGAGGGAGGTCAAAATGGGAGAAACAGGATTAAAGCAAGGAAGTGAGGCTGTGGGAGTTTTGAAAAAGGAGATAATCAGAATCATAAAAATTAGAGGTCACTCAACCTCTATGCTTTACCTACCAAATGAGAAGATTGGATGAGATAAACTCTAAGGTCCTTGCCAACACTGTCTATGATCCTATGATTGCTACCATGGAGGAGAGAGTAAATAAATAGGACACGATGCCCATCATAGAATGATCCAATCTAGGAGCTGGGGAGGATATTAGGGATCATCTGGTCCAGGGCTTCTTAAACTTTCCCCACTTGCAACCCCTTTTTGCCAGAGAAATTTTTACATGACCCTGGGGTATATAAGTATATGAAATAGGTATACATAAGTTTTTACTTTTCCCAAATTTTTTGCAACCTCCATATTCAGTTACTCAACCCCATATGGGGTTCTTAAACTGTGGATCTAGTCCAATTTCATCATTTTAAATATAAAGCTAGGATCTAGTCCAACTTCATAATTTTACAGATGAAGAAACTGAGACCCAGAGGGGTGACATGTCTTACCCAAGGTCATGCAGGTCACCAGAGCACTGGACTTAGAATCAGAAAGATGTGATTTTAAATTCTGTTTCAAATCTTTTATTAGCTGTGTGACTTTAGGCAAATCATTTACCCTTTCTCAGCCTTAGTTTCTTTATGTATAAAAAGGGGATAATAAAAGTATCTATTTCATTGGGTTATTGTGAAGATCTAATGAGAAAAAGTATATAAAGGGTTTTGCAAACTCAACATAAATAGAAACTATTATAACTGTCTTAGACTTTTTTGGTCTCCAAATCCAGCAATGAGGACTCTGGCCTTAATATATAACACTCACAAGAGGGTTATGATCTAGTTGGAAGCAGTCATGAAACATGAAACAGTTAGAGAGTAGTATAAAGACAGTGACACAATATTCAACTGAATTTAGTGAAATGCCAAAATATATGGCATCCACCTAAAAAGAACAATTATTCTATGATATTCATGTGAATGAAAGAGAATAGCAGTACTGTCTAGAATAACAGCTAACGTAAAACTCATTCAATGCTTTGCAATGCATGATGGGATAGGAATGATAAGGAAGATGAGACAAAGGGGGGGGGGGGAGAAGCAGGAGATGAAGGGAGAAGACTGAAGAATGACTTGCCTAAATGCTTTGCTAAGGCTAATGTCATCGTCATCAGTCTCAGAGATCACACCTATCAGAGTATTACTTATATGGCCATCATTTTAATTCAAGCCAACCTCACCTCTAGCATGGACAATTTGCAATAGCGTCCTAACAGATCTCCCTACCCCACCTTTTCCCAGTCCAATCCATCCTTTCAACAGCTACAAAGTGATTTTCCTGAAGTATTGGTCTGATAATGTCATTCTCCCGCTCAATAAACTCCAATGGCTTATTACCTTTAGGATCAAGTGCAAACTCCCGTTTGTCATTTAAAGCCTTTCTTAACCTGTTCATAACCTATCTTCCAAGCTTATTATGCATATTCCCCTACAAGAAATGTCCAGCCAAACTGGCCTTACTTTTTTCTCACACTCAACATTCCATCTACCCTCTTTATGGCTGGAATGTAATACTGCTTCTTAGAATCCCGGGTTTCATTGAAAACTCAGGTGAAGTGCCACTTCCTACTGAAGCCCCACCTTCTCCTTTGCTACTGCTTCATACCAATCTCGGGGCGGGGAATCAGTTTATTTTACGTGAGTCTGTCTGTCTGTCTGTCTGTCTGTCTGTCTGCCTACCTGTCTATCACCTCCCCTTTCAGAATGTAAGCTTCTTGAGGACGGGTATTGTTTTCATTTTTGTCTTTGTATCCCCAGCAGTTTGTACAGAGCCCAGCACACAGCGGGTGTTTAACAAAGACTTGTTGAGTTTTGACTAACAGCTGGCGGATAGGGCCTATAAGTGGTGCTGGATAACGGCGGAGTAGGTATTCAGGGGTTAATATTGTCCGCAGTTAACGCACAAAGCGGATAATCTGCAGGCAGCCGAACGGGTTGGACCCACTCTACTGAACACTGGCCCCACAAGGGAAGGTCCACTTCTGGCCTAAGAATTCTGGGGTAATCTTCTGTATTAGGACGGGTCCAGGATTGGAGGTGGTCGATATCAAAGATGCCTTACACACAAAGAAACAGAGGGATTTAGTTTTTGTTTCCGGGTGGCAAAGCTAACAGTATTTTAGTTCCTTCCCTGAGGTCCCCCCTGGAGTAAAGAGAAAGTACCGAGTCCCTGGTCTGCTGTAGGTCTTACGAGCCCTACTCAGTTTAGCAAATCCACGCCAAAAGGTTGCGCATCTCTGAGCGGGGAACGCCCGAATATCGCAGGGGGGACTACAAGTCCCATGGGCTCCTGGGGCGCGGGTTGTGATGACGAAGGCCCCCAGGATTGGCCGAGCGGGGCGTGGCGCGCGGGCTGGTGGAGGGGGGCCTGGGGCGGGGCGAGCGGGCCCCCTTGAGGCCACACCCCCGCCCTCCGCCCCCCATCCCCTCAGCTCCCTCCCCGGTCAGAGGGACAGAGCGAGAGAAGATGGCGAAGACGTACGATTATCTCTTCAAGCTGTTGCTGATCGGAGACTCAGGGGTAGGCAAGACTTGCCTCCTGTTTCGCTTTTCCGAGGACGCTTTCAACACCACCTTCATCTCCACCATCGGTGAGGGGCCGTAGGGTATGGGGAAGGGCTGGTTGGGAGGGAGGGAAGGGGGGGACAGCAAGTAGCGATGGGGGGAGACCCTGGGGGACGGGGCGGGGAGAGAGAGACACAGGGTGGGGGGGTGAGAGGGGACAGGGAGAAACCCTGGGGAACGGGGCGCGGGGAGAGGAAAGAGAGAGGGGGGACAGGGAGACACTCTGGGGGACGGGGGGAGAAGAAAAAGAGGGGACAAGGGTTAGACCCAGGGGTGCACAGGGTGGAGAAGAGGGAGAGGACCAGGAGAGGAAGAGGAAGGTGAGAGAGAGAGGGGACAAGGGAGAGGAGAGAGAAGGGACAGGGAGAGACCCTGGGGAACTGGAGAAAGGAAAGAGAGGGGACGGAGGGGGGAGAAGATAGAAGAGGGACAAGTGGAGAGATCCTGGGGAGTGAGGAGGAAGGAGATAGAAAAGACAAGGGGAGAGGAAAGGGGGTGCAGAAGGAGAGAGAACAGGGGCGAGATCCTGGGGGGCAGGAGGGAGGAAAGAGAGCTAACAAGTAGCGGGGAGGCCCTGGGGTACTGGGGGAGGAGAGAGACACAGAAGAGACCCTGGGGGCCAGGGAGGAGTAAGAGGGGACAGGAGAGAAGATCACTGGGGACAGTGGGGAGCATAGAGGAACAAGAAAGGAGACCACAGTGGGATAGAAGGGAGGAGAGAGAGGGGATAAGGAGATAAGGGAGGAGACATAGTGGGACAGGGGTGAGGAGAGAGGGAACAAGGGAGGAGATCTTGAAGGAGGAGGGGAAGCCTGGAGGGAGCAGAGATGGGTATAGTGCGACAAGAGAGGAAAGGTGAAAGAAGGGGACAGGAGGGAAGAGAGACAGGGGCATGGTTCAAGGGAGGTCTCCATGAGACAGGAGAAAGGAGAGAAAGGGGATGTGGGGGACACTATGGATGGACAGGAGGGAAGAGACCAGGGTGGGGACTTGGGGAAGTAAAGAGAAGAGAGAGGAGGCTGTGGTGAAAGGAGAGCCCATATGAGGGGACAGAAGGAAGGAAAGAGAGGACAAGGAGGAGAGTACAGTAGAAAAGGAGGAAGGAAAGAAAGGGAATGTGAAAAGAACAGGAGGGAGGAAAGAGGGGGTATGGAGGAGTCAAGAGGAAAGAAAGAGAAGAAAGTTTGAGACAGGAGGGAGGAAAGAGGGGTTATGGGGAGATGAGAGAAAAAGACCATGAAGGGACAGGAAAGAACATGGGTAAAAGGAGGGAACATAAAGGTGGAAGTGGGGGGGGGCGGGGGGGCGGGGCAAAGGGCACATGAAAGAGGACAGGAAGGTAGGGAATGTGGAACGAGAAGGGACATAGTGAAAAGAAGGGGCATGGGGACTAAGGGGGATGAGTGGGAGGAAGGATAGAAGAGAGAACATGAAGGAGGAAAGAATGGGGTATAGAGAAGACAAAAGGAGATATTGGGGGATAGGAAGGAGTGGTGCATGGGGGGTTGGAAAGGAGGAGGATGTTAAGGAAAGAAGGGAATAAAAGGGGAACAAGAAGGAGCAAGAGGGGGACAGAAGAAGGTAGAACATGGAGAGGGACACAAGAGGGGTACATGGAGAAAGAAGAGGGATGTAGGGTGAACAAGAGGAAAACAGGGACAAGAAAGGCAATAGAATAAATAGGAAGGAGAGGTGAGAGAAGGGGGAAATCGGGGGACAGGAGGGAGTAGAGCATGGAGATATCATGGGAGGAGACCAGGAGATAGAAGAGGGAGGGATACGTGGAGATAGGAGGCAATGAGAGGAAGTCAAAAGAGAGACATGAGAGGACAGGAGGAAAATATGAGGAAGGGACTGGAAGGTAGAGGAGGGAGGGGGAAAGGAAACCAGAAATAAGAGAGGGGCAGATCTTGAAGAGGGGAATGTGGAGAAATAGAAACATGATTAAGAGAAAACAGAATAGGGGAGAAGGGAACTTTGCGGCTAGGGGAAGAAGGTTAATTAAGGAGAGGGGGAAAGAGATTAGGGAGAGAAGATACTAGAGGAAAGGAGAGGATGAAGGTATAGGAAGAGGAAAGGAGGAAAGGAAAGGAATTAGGTGAAAGGAGAACTGTAGAGGACAGAAATAGGAGACTGGAGAAGATAGGACTTAATGGAAGTAATTGAGAGTCTAGTTAGAGGGAGAGTAATATGGGATAGGAAAAAGGAAGAAAATTGGAAAGTGAGATATTGAGGGAGATCATAGATTAAGAGGAGTCTGAATCTACATAAATGTGGGGAGAGTGGAGAACATGGAAGAGATCAGAATAGGGGAATGGAGTAAAAAGGAGGAATGGGGCTTATGGGATAGAGGAAGCACTGGAACAGACAAAATGAGGGTGGGAGTAGAGAGTTAAAGAACAAGTGGTGGAGGAAAGAAATGAGGATAAAGAATGGGCTAATAGGAGAAAGAGACAGTAAAAGTAAAAACAAAAAGGGAAAGGGCAGGATACAGTAAATGTGATGTGATCAGAGGAAGATATTGGGGGAGAAAATATGAGAGACTTGGAGAAGAAATGGAAGGAGTGGGGACGCTGGACTCTTTCCATAGTAGCTTCCAGTTTCCTATGCTTTTAATTCTTTTGGATCAAATGTAAGAGACAAAGATATAAGTGAATTACAGTGGAATGATTTGATTTTTAATTGATACTCAGTATTAAATTGCCATAACTGAAGGAATTTGTGACTTTTCTCTTTATGAAGCTACACTTTCAGGTTTTTATTTTTGTTTTTAAAAATTTAAATGCTCATTAACTTCCTAGCCAAAGAATGCTCTTTCCTCCTTAGCTCTGTTGTATAACTTATGTGGTTTTCTTAATTACTTTTTAAATGTATTACAACATGCTATTTACCTCAGTCGGTGACTTTTAATTTATTTGACAGGTTGTGTTTTTTTTGGTTTTGCTGGGAACTGACTTTGTAACTTGCTACTGGTAGCCATTGTTTTCAGGTAACAAGATATATAGCAACCTTACTGCAAACTTCATGCTAGAATCAAAGCTGATTTTATTCTAGGTATAGAGATGGCGTTGCTTTCATTTTTCTTATTAAAGAAGTACCTGACTAAGAAACTACTATGGTTTTCCAATTAACTCATGAGCTTCAAAGCCTTATTAGTATGTCATTCTTGCATATATGAATGTAGTACTTATAACTTGTTTCATTATGAGTTGCTGGATTAGGAACTCCAAAAGAGGTACTTTTGGGAAGAGCATATTTGAGTCATCCACCTTTATGGTTTTTATCTCTACATGTGTTTTTCTTTTCTTTCTTTTTTTTTTTTTTTGTGAGGCAGTTGGGGTTAAGTGACTTTCCCAGGGTCACACAGCTAGTACACGTCAAGTGTTTGAGGTTGGATTTGAGCTCAGGTCCTCCTGACTCCAGGGCCAGTGCTCTATCATCCATTGTGCCACCTAGCTGCCCCTCTACATGTGGTTTTTTTTTTTTTTTTGCAGGGCAATTGGGGTTAAGTGACTTGCCCAGGGTCACACAGCTAGTAAGTGTTAAGTGTCTGAGGCCAGATTTGAACTCAGGTCCTCCTGAATCCAGGGCCGGTGCTCTATCTACTGCGCCATCTAGCTGCCCCTACATGTGTTTTTAAAAAGAACTGTTTTACCATACTTTATAAGCCAATTAAAAATTATCTTATTTGCCTCCTAATTTTCATATGGACTCGACTATCTAAACTCATGAGGTATTACAGTTTAGGCAAGTTTCGGCTGCTGGTTCTTGACATGGGGCTTTTTCTTTCCTGAGGAAGCATAAGGGGTTTTGTAGGAACTGATCTACAAACTAAAAGGAATTAATGTCTTAAATTGTTACTAATTTCAAAACTGTAAAACAGTCCTTTTTTTCTTCGTTGAGAGTATGCTCTTGCTGATAGATGGTATAGGGAATTTACAGATAAATTGAGTAGCATATTGTTTCCTTATCTCCTTTATGGTTGAAGGGAACAGAATCCATCAGTACTATTTCAGATTAACTTCTCAGACTACATTTCTGTGTTTTCACTTGTTCTTTTTTTGTTACATAATTTTTATTATTTGCATTGTTTCATATGTTTATTGTAAGGATGTTTATGAGTTGTTTTTTATTTATTTCCTTTTAAAATAATATTTTCATTAAATACTTTACATTGTGAAGAATTTTAATATTTGTTTCTGGAAAAAATTGATTTTTAAATGATTGAGATACAACTTCTATGGAGGGTTACCATTATATTAAGTCATTCATTGTAGTTCCATCTAACAGTTTAGGATGAGAAGCAGGAATAAAATTGAGTCTGCTCTCATTGGTTCTTAGATCTCTTGTTGTCCTTAGAATTTATAGGTAAGAAGGAGTGACCTGACAGAAAGTAACAAATAGCATTCTTTTGAAAGAGCATGAAACCTTTCTGTGAAACCTTATGAAATCTGGTGTTTGGGGGCTAGGGTAAGACTAACAAAGTACCACACCAAGTCTTCTATAACCACAGGTATAAGAGTGGAGTTGATGGAGCTTTTAGCAATAGTACTGTCACTAAGGCTGGGTAAAGGGTTCCTATTAGGACAGATAAAGGAGAGACTTCCTCTTACCTCCTGAGTCATTGCTACTTCCTAAAAACTTATGTGCAATTTGTGTAGGTTTTCTATCAGAGTCCTGAGGATGACTGCCACAGGTTTCCTGATAAAATTGAGTAAGATCCATACTCCTATCATTCCTTGGAAAGAATCATCTCTTCTTCTCAGTGGCATTTGAAGCCCTTCACATATTGGCTCCATGCTACCATCCCCCTTCACACATACTATATTGGCCAGTGAAACTCATCTTCTTACAATTCTTCAGAGATGGCCTTCCCTTCCCCCCCATACCAGAAAGACATTTCCTGATCACCTCTGCCTCTAGAAATCCATAGCTTCCTTCAAGACTTAGCTCAGGTGTCATCTTTTACATGATATTTTTCACAGACACATGAACACACCTAGGTTGTAAGTGTTTTACCCCCAAATTATCTTGGTTTTACTTTTTAAATTCCTTGAGAACTTTTGGTTTATTTTTGTGTTTGCTCTCATCATACTTCTTTACATTAAGGAGTGACTTAGTTTTTAGTGCATGCATCATCAATCAACAAGCACTTATTAAATGATGAGTGTGTGTCCATAATCATGTGGGAGATACAAAAAAAAGCAAAAAGAAAAATGATCCCTACTCTTTTGCAGTCAACAGTTTAGTTTTGAAGTTAATACAGATCAGTGAAGTTTCCCTTTGTTGAACTCCTCACCCTTTGCTATTTATTTGTGTTTCCATATTTACTAAGTTATTGAAATCTACCTCTACTTAGAATCATAATATAGATTTTTCCAGTTGGAAAAGGCTCGTGATATCATTTAGTGCAAACATTTCATTCTAAAAATGAGGAAAGATGGAGTGAGAGTGAAGTGACTTGTCTGAGTAACCCAGCTGGCCCAACTAGAAATCAAGAACCTAGGTTTTTCCACTCACTGTCCAGAACTTTTATCTGAGGATTCATGGTCATTCAGTACCTCTCTGCATAGGACAGGGAAAATACACTCTTGGTCACAACAAACTTTTTTCAGTTAGGAAGTTGGAATTTAGATAAATCTTAAATTTGGAAAGTCAAATTTTTCTGTTTTCATTAGTTGGCTCAATTTGTTCAGGAAAATAGTTAATGTTAGTTTGGCAGAGTTGCCCAACTCATACCTGTACTTTGTTCACTCTTTTTGCATATTTCTTGTACCCCATAATTTCAGGTTAGTTGATCAAAGTGCATTAAAATTATTGAAATTTAGCAAAAGCACTGGATTTAGAGACTAAGGACCTAGATTCCAATCTCAGCTGTACTGCTTACTACCTGTGACTTTGGGTAAATCACTTAAACTGTCCAAGCCTTAGTTTTCTCATCTGTAAAATAAGGGGGTGGACTAAATTACCTCTGAGACTTTTCCCTAGTTCTAAATCTGCGATTCTATGAAAATTCATTTTCATGCTCACTGTGACAAAAAAGATCAATTCAGTTTCAGTATATTTATAAAAGCTGAGTATAACTAAGCCAATAATATTAGATCATTTTGTGCTCACCAGTTGGGGAATGGCTAAATAAATTGTGGTGTATATGCCATAAGAAATGTCAAACATGAGGAATTTAGAACAACCTGGTAAGACTTGTATGAGCTGATAGATAGTAAAGTGGACAGAACCAGGAAAACAATATATACAATGAGGGTATCAATATACATAGTAATTACAATAGAACAAAATGGAATGTTTCATAATTATAATGAATAATCTTGTCCCCGGTGAAGGGATGGTGGAGAGGAGGAAGTACCAGTCTGTTGATTGTCTCTTTCTCCATACACGCATAGACATGTATTCATTCCTACATACATATCTATATGTCTTATTTGAATAAGGTTGCTTGTATGTTGTCTCCTAAATGAAATTATGAGTTCCTTGAGAGCAGGGACAGTATCTGAAACATAGGAGCTCAATAAATGCTTGTCACTGACTGATTTTATGGTATGTTACATGTGCTGTCAGACATAGTTGTTGATATGTCAGTTAGCTTTACTGAACTTTTTTTTTCTTTGTTATGAGTGGAGATCAGTGGAGGGGGAGGGCAGTGTGTCTCCAAATGACAGTAACATTTAAACAAAAGGCAAACAACAAAGTTTTATTAAACTTTTTAAAAATGAAATGATTTTGACAAATGTTTTTGGTGTCGTTTTTCCCCAGGTTGAATTTCTTTTAGACTAAAAAGTTGTGTTTGGTTGATAATAATTTAAAACTTACACTAAGACACTGATTTTAAAACTTTGTCATATTTACATTTTTATCTAAGATGATATCAACATGGATAAATATTACCCAGCTTATGTTGTATTCTTTCCAACATCTGGAGACAGTTAGTGACAGTTGACCTTAATTTTTAGAATTATTTTCTTGGTCTCATTTTATGCAAGGAATATGTAACTGGAAAGTAAACATTTTGTACATAATATCATTATATCAGAGACTGCTGTCTTATTCTTTTGAAGTTATCAACAGACATGCCATCTAAATATTGTTTACTCTGATGTCATATGGTGCCTTTTATACTACTTTCCAGAAAAAAAATAGTACTTAGTAATAGGTAATGGAGGGTAAAAGTAGTACTACCAAAATAGTGGTATGAATGTATAATGAACTAGTATTAATGAATTTGTATAACAAGCTAAGAGTAACTGAGTGTATGATAGAATTGTTGATTTCAACAACTAGATAGATTAGTAGATAGAACAAGCATATATAAAATGCTTACTTTGTGCCAGGCACTGTGATGAATCTCAGGTTAAAACCGACTTTAGAGTCCATTGAATTTGATACCCTCATTTTCCAGATGAAGAAACTAAGGCACCAAGAGATTAAGTGACTTGTCCAAGGTCACCCAACTAGTAAGTGTCTGAGGCAGGATTTGAATTCAGGTCCCAATGAGCACTTTAGCCATTATATCAGCTAGCTGTTGGATATTAAGGATAGTGTGTGGAATATGAGAATTCTGGATAAAAGCTATAGCTTTACTTTTAGAATACTTCAGAATAAATGGACTCAAGAAGAGTTACAGAAAGTGTCTTACACCAGAGCTGTAACTCACTGCAGAGGTGAGCCCATTGCAGTGTGGTTTACAACCTGCATGAAATTAAAATATCATTGAGAAATGTTTAATACAATATAATATAGTTAATATTAATTTGTGGTTTTCTTTTTCTTTTATTTTTCTTCAGGGCAAGAGGGTTAAATGACTTGCCCAGGGTCACACAGCTAGTAAGTGTCAGGTGTCTGAGGCTGGATTTGAACTCAGGTCTTCATGAATCCAGGGCTGGTGCTTTATCCACTGTGCCACCTAGCTGCCTCAATTTGTGGTTTTCTAAGTCAGTATGTAGCCTGCAGGGGTCCATTTCTAATTGAGTTTGACATATAGTAACTATTTAAGGAAAAGGGTTTTGTCAGGAGGTATTAACTAAGTAAAGAAAAAATAACTAAATATGTGTCATTTTGATAGGTGATAGGGTAGTAAATTGAATATTGATGAAAATTAGAAGTTGGTTTGGAATTAGATATTAAAGTGAATCTGACAAGAACTGTATATTGTTGTTCAATCGTTTTCAGTTATGTCTGATTCTTTGTGATCCCATTTGTGGTTTTCTTTTTAAAGATATTGGAAAGGTTTGCCATTTTCTTCTCAAGCTCATTTTTACAGATGAGGAAACTGAGGCAAAAAGGGTTACATGACTTATCCAGGGTCACATAGCTATTGTGTGTTTGAGGACATATGGGTCCTCCTGACTCCAGGGCCAGTGCTCTATCCACTGCAGCTCCTACTTACCCAAAAGATTGTAACTGTAACTAAAAAGAATATGGAGCTATAGGAATCCCTAACTTCCTTCCTGGCATAAGATTTCAAGGCCTTTCCTGATCCCCATTACTCTCTCAATTGTCAGTGCACTCTCCCACATAAAATTACTTTGAAGTTAGCCCTTATGGCTTTTCAGGTTACTGGATTAGATTTGAATAAAAATGAAGATGAGTGGGAGTAATTGTATTTGAACATTTAACAAACATCCAAATGTCCACTCCTGCAGCCCTGTGGCACCCCTTCCCCCAATCTACTTGCATTTTTAAATCCTCAATTTAAAAAATATTTTTCCAATTACATGTAAAAACAATTTTTAACCTTTGTTTTTTCTTTTTACAATTTTGAGTTCCAAATTCCTTCTTCCATCTTCCTTTCCCTCCCCCCATTGAAAAAACAATTTGATAAAGGTTATCCATGTGCAATCATGCAAAACATTTCCATATTAGTTATGTTGTGAAAGAAAACAGACCAAAAAGAAAAATTAAGTTTAAAAATTATGCTTTCATCTGCTTTCAGATTCTATCATATCTTTCTCTGGAAGTGGATAGCATTTTTTAACATAGGTCCTTCAGAATTGTCTTGGATCATTGTGCATTATTGCTGTTACTGTGTACGGTCTTCTCTTGGTCTTGCTTATTTCACTTTGCATCGAGTCATGGAAGTCTTTTTAGGTTTTTCTGAAACCATCCTGCTTACCATTTCTTCAAGCACAATAGTATTTCATCACAGTCATATACAGCTTGTTTAGCTATTTCCCAACTGACGGGCATCCCTTCAATTTCTAATTCTTTGCTACCACTAAAAGTTGCTATACATAGTTTTGTAAATATAAATCCTTTTCCTTTTTTTCCCCTTCAATCTCTTTGGGATAGAAACCTAGTAGTAGTAATGCTGGGTCAAAGGCTATGTACAGTAAAGCTTTAATTTTAAAGTAATATCTTAGGATGAAGGCATTTTATTTATCTATTGACCTTTCCAAATTGTTAAATTGTGGTAGATTTAATATTCTAATTTCTTTCCTTTAATAAATCAAATTACTGAGGAATACCAAATTGAAAATGGGCAAAATCACTTGGTTTGCATTAGAAGAACCATTTCTTCTTTGTCTTTGCTCATTAGCCTGAAACAATGCAACAGATGCCCATTAACAGTTTCTTCCTTATTTTTAATTGGCAGATGGAGCTGTGTTTGTTTCTGTTCTCTGCCCCATATAGGGAAGTGGATTAGAGTTGTTAGGAGTTTGAGCTGACTAAATCAAATCCCTTTGTAAAACAGAATATATATATTAACGCTTACTGCATGCATTTAGCTGTACATCACTTGCACAGCATATTATCTAGAATAAAACTGATGTTTTGTTATTAATATTTCTGCTTAGCAAAGCAACAATAAAATTTGACTAAAGTAAAACCTATTACAGAATGGCAGGCTATCACCATTTAAAAAAATTCTAATATATTGTCATTATATCAAAGAACAGATACAGGGTACTCCTAAAATAACATTGCTTTGTATTATATCTTAATTATAGATTTAAAGATTAAAATATTATTGATATGTAACTAGTGGATGTGTGATGCTTCTAAATTTGTGATGTTTTCATATGTATTTGAACCCCAGCTCTAATTCTTTGATCCTCTTGTTTTTTGAACTCTTTTTTTTTGTTGTTTTTCCCCATTGTTTCACATTAATTAGAATTTTTAAAAGAGGTACTTTTCTTGTCTTTATAATAATGAATGCTTACATAGTCCCTTAAAAAGTTTTCAAAGCAATTTACATAAATCATCTCACTTTATTCTTTACCACAAACCCATGAAGGGCCAGATACTTCAGGTGTTGTCCTCATTTTACAGATGAGGAAATAGACTTGGATGCGCTTTGCTGGTTGTCATTCAGCTGGTGAATGTCAGAAGTGGGATTTTTGAACACATGTCTTCCTACTTAAGTACACCACATTATCCACTATGATCTGCCTTTTGAAATTGCCTAGGGATTTTAAAGTTGCTCCTGGAATATCATTTAGTAGGTAATAGTAAGTAGACTGAAATTTGAAATGTAGTTTTATTTTTTCTTAAGATGGGATTTAGGTGAAGACTGTAAGATGCTGTATCTTTCATTGGTACCAGAATAATAATAATAGCTAACATTTATTTAACACCTACCATGTGCCAGGCACTGTGCTAAGCACTTTACAATTACAATCAGCCATCAGCATTTGCATATTTAACTTTTGGGACTTCAAGCATTCATGTGATTTTATTAGAAATCTCATTTTCACTTTCATTCACATTTGTGGCTAATGTGTAGTAGAGAAAAAAATGAGAGGCACAATGTGCCCTCGAATTCTGACAGGTACTCTTGGGGCAGGTTGAATGCCCTGCCTCCTCCACTGCCTGTGCTGGGCTCCCAAGTGTCCAGCCTGGGGTATTCAGCCCCCACCAAGTCTGGCTGGTATAGAGCTAGGCCCAGCAGACCTGAGCCTCCCACAGAGCTGAAGGAGAGATTAGAGATGACAGGTTGCATGTTTCTCTTTTGTATCTGAGGGAGAGGGGTTCTTCTCAGCCCCTACCCCTCCTATCATCCCTCCTGGGGGTTGTCTTTACTCTCTCCTGCATTTTATGGGTTATTTCATTGTTATTGTGTTAGGAAAAATGCATGTCAGAATTAATGGTTTGTTATACAGAATTTTATCCAGAAAACTATATTTTCAGCAATCTCTAGTGAAAGATTACAGGTTTTGGTGGTCTCAGGGACCTTATTCCTTATTTCCTATAGGTTCAATGTATCAACATTCACTTTATTTTGACTTAAGTGCCACTTTTTAGGAACATTACCTCCTAAAGTTGAGGATTGACCATATTACCTCATTTGAGCTTCACAATAACCTTGGGAGGTAGATATTATTATCCCTATAGTTGAGGAGACTGAGGTAGACAAAGGTTAAGTGACTTGACCTGAGCTAGTTAGTGTCTAAAGCTGGATTTGAACTCAGGTCTTTCTGACTCCAGGCTCAGTGTTCTGTACACCATGATTCCATCTAGCTGCCCCAAATCAGTGCTTCTTTAAATCTGCTTAGTTATATTAATTCAGTATTTTCTTCCTTTTTCTGTGTTCTGGGGTGGGCTTGGGGGCATTTTGCCTTTTAAGGACATTTTTTGGGAGGGCAAGGAAGATGGAATGAGAAAAAATGGGAAAAATGGATAAATTAAAACTTATTATAGTTGTGTGGTTGCAAGGGGAGGAATGTTAACCTTTAATAAACACTTTGTAAACACTTACAAGTAGATGGGGGTCTGACACAAACCGCATGGGTTCCTTCCTCCCTTCCACTCCCTTCTCTTTGTTCCTCCCCCATGAGGGTAAGCTTTGGAAAATGTAGATCTTCTATCCATCATGCCACTCCTAGGCTAATCTTAATGCATAGATCTGCTTCTAACCCAATCATTCCATTGATCAATCTTTCAAGGCCTTCCTATTGCTTATCAAATAAAAAACAAAACTTGATTTGGTATTCAAAGCTCATAGAAGTCTTGCACAAACTAGCACCATCCTAGAGTCAAATTGGAATATTTTCTGCTCCTTGAATTATTCTGTGCTTTCCTTTTCCTTTTCTTTTTCCTTATGCCATTCCCTTTGCTAAGTATGTTCTTTCTCTCAGCTGTTGGATTTCCTACTCATCCTTTTAAAATGTTTTTAAAAAGTGGTTTTTAAAAAAATCTTTTTATCCAACCTTTCCTTTAACACCCTGCTCAAATGCTAATTCCTTCACCTTGGGATTTCAGACAACTTTTTGTTTTGAACCTCTGTAATGAATGAATAATGTATTATGTTGTAGTTTTCTGTGTACTTCTACTCCTGTTAGACTGGGAGCTCCATGAGGGCAGGTGGATATAGAGCCTTACAGGGTGAGGTGAGCTGCACACAGGGGTGGTTAATATATCTTGAATTATTTGCAAAGCTGTCTTCATGCTCCACAGGATAATAAATTTAGAGTTGTAAGGAACCTTAAAGACCCTTTCTTTGTCCAGGTGAGAAAACTGAAGAGGTGGAGTAGTTAATTGACTGGCCAAACAAAGGTCAGAGGTAGAAAGTGACAGGGTAGGATTTGAAGCCAGGTTCTGACTCCAGGGCTCTCTCTACTCTAGCATACTGTTACATTGTTTTGTTTTGTTTTTTTTAAATGAGGCAATTGGGGTTAAGTGACTTGCCCAGGGTCACACAGCTAGTAAGTGTTAAGTGTCTGAGGCTGGATTTGAACTCAGGTACTCCTGACTCCAGGGCCGGTGCTCTATCCACTGCGCCACCTAGCTGCCCCCTGTAGATTCTTACAAATAATTTATAAGTAATCCTTCCATGACAGATTTATGAATTTTAGAAAAGCAAAATAGTTCACATTCCTCAAAGAAAAAGGTTTAACTTTTACCTTTGCAGAGAGCTGTTGAACTAGAGCATTAAAGAAGGATAATTAAGTTTTGGTGGGGAGTTAATTGTCTCGTTTTGGAGATGATTCATGCCACTTACTACCCAGTTACCCTTGAGCCGACTACACCTTTTGGTCATTTTACTGCTTGATAGCACCTCCTGTGCCATAGTTAGAGGGGAGAAAATGAGAAAATCCCTTAAAACCCAAACTTTATTCTGTTTCTCATTTGCAGTCTTCTTTTTCATTTGGTCAAAGCTAGGTTAATAGATTTGATGAGGAAGAAATTGGAAATTCTTGCCTAAAATGGAGTTTGGGCATTACTAAAAATTTTCAGTCAGTTGCTTTAGTCCCATTTTACCAAAGATCACTAAAAATTGATTGTGGTTCTCTAGTTAGGTATGCAAATAGATATCCATCCTCTGAAAAAAGCAAACTATGGGTAAAGGCTATTAGTATACCCAAAGAATATCCAAAGAAAATAAGTCCTTGTCTAAAAGAAGTTTAAGAAATATTGCTTCTAGGGGCAGCAAGGTGGCACAGTGGATAGAGCACCGACCCTGGAGTCAGGAGGACCTGAGTTCAAATCCAGCCTTAGACACTTGAAACTTACTAGCTGTGTGACCTTTGGCAAGTCATTCAACCCCAATTGCCTCACAAAAAAAAAAGAAAGAAAGAAAGAAATACTGCTTCTAGCAGTTACTGTTTTATTAGGTTGGAATAGGAATTTGTATCTATTGTTAAGTATTCTTGTTTTATATAGAAATGTTCGTGTTGTTTTAATCCCCAGTAATAGGAAACATAGAAAGGAGACATTGTGGCACTGGCTGTACAACTAGGAAGTTTCAGAGGCTGGATTAGCACTCAGGTCTTCTTAATTCATAGTCCAGCACTCT
The DNA here is from genome assembly GCF_019393635.1 of Dromiciops gliroides. Classification (NCBI taxonomy): domain Eukaryota; kingdom Metazoa; phylum Chordata; class Mammalia; order Microbiotheria; family Microbiotheriidae; genus Dromiciops; species Dromiciops gliroides. The sequence continues at coordinate 146,375,944 of NC_057862.1, forward strand.
GTCCACCGAGATACACTGCCTCTGATTTAGAACAGCCTGTTCATTTCACAGACCCAGAAACTGAGGACCCAGGAAGATGATGTAACTTCCTTGAGCTCTCACAGTAAATAAGAAATTGGCCTAGAAACTAAATCAAGGTATTCTGCCTCTGAGTCTGCTGCTCTTTTACCACCATGCTGCTTGATGGGAAGCAAATGCTGCAGCATCACCTATATCAAAGTATTAGCATCTGTCTTTATAGCACTTGGGTTTACCACATTTTGCCACCAAAAACTCTAGAAAAAAAATACTAGAATAAACACACACAGACACTATTTTTATGAAGATGAATTATCACTATGCATTCTATTTGTATACAAATTAATTGAAACAACTAGAAGTTTCTTCCACTTGTATTCAACTCAAATGTTTAAGTCCTGTGAACTTTGTGGTAGGAACTGAGGAAGACATGTAAATAACATTTAATAGAAGTAGTTTCTTGTTTACTCTTCAGAACAAGATGATTGCAGGAAGGCTTATAGTTCACATGTATAATAATAATTAGAACAAATGCTCATATCTTTTTTGAAGGTTTGCAAAGTACCCTTTACAGGCATCTCATTTGATCTTCATGATCTAATGCAGTAGGCATGTAGGCATCATTACCACTTAAATATAAGGAAACTAAGACAGTGGGGAAGTAACTTGTCCACAGTCACACAGCTTACACGTGTCAGAGACAGGTTTCTAACCCATGTCTGGGTTTTTTTCCCCCCACTATATGCAGGTTCTTTCAAAAATTTCTCAGAGGCTATAAAATAGGTGGTGTCTATGGTTCATAGAGTTACCCTGAAGAAGGCTGCAGTGCTCAGTATGTAGTAATGATTAAGTAATTATGATGACTACTAGAAAATTATAATTTTCATTAAATGAGAATGTTTATACTAAAAGAGTTACAGAATTTTGTGGTTGAACTTGTAGTTGTTCTCTCCAGTGAATGAATCTAGAGCCCTTTCTCAGGGGGTAGTCATCTCTTAGGGTTTTATTTGGTAGAAATTACTTTCAGTGGCTTATGAGTACCTTATAAGGCTCAAGCTCTCAAAAAGCATGTTAAGGGAGAATAACTTTTTTAAAAAACTCACAACAAAATTGCACCTTTTCTACAAGCCGCTGTAATAGATTATGTGCAAATACTGTAGGAGAGAGGGCTAGGAAATTTGTGTTTGAGGGCTTCCTTCCAGTGGCTGTAACTTTCAGGTTTGACTTTGCCTTTGTGGAAGTAACACTATATGCTTAAGGTAGAATGTTACACATATTTGAATTGGGGCAGATTCTGGGTAAGAATTGAACCCACAAATAGAAGGAAATGTAATTATAGTTTAAACCTTATCACTCTTCACATTGGACCTACAATATGGCTTAGTAATTGTGGGGCCTAGATAGAATGTGGTTGGAACACTAACTGTGAACTTCCTTCCTTTGGTAGACTCAGTTAAAAGCTTTCATGTTAGTTTGATCTTTCTTTTAAGGATAAATATGCTTATTTTAGTTTATGCAACCTTTTATTCCCTAACTTTCTTATAAAGATTCAGTTTTAATATATAGTAATACCTAATTTCTCTAGCAACCTCAACTCTCTGGAACACAATTGAGAATCAGGAAGAAAAAAAAGAAGTTGTCAGAGCAGCTAAAGTTGATGTCACAAAGTTCATGAACTAACTGAAGTAAATACACTTTACTCATAAGAGTATGAAATCTCTGAGTAAATGTCTCTTATTTATATTACATAAAGTTCTAATAAGTTTGACTAATTTCATAGCCTATCGAATGTTAAAAGTAGCAGATTAAAGAAAATGGGAGCATACAGGAGACAGGTACTTTGACAACTAGTTATCAAATAGCCTAAGTATAAGCAGATAAAATAACTCTTAGTCTGAAGTCATTTAATTGAGGCCCTACATACCTTAATAGACCCTGAGGTTATCGCTCTTTTACAGCACACTATAATACTATTCAGAATGAACATGAATGATCAAAAAAGGTCAATTTATGTTTATTATAGTACTTAAGAAGGCACCAAAGTAATACATTTCAGAAATGATACTGTGAAAAAGAATTGCAATTAAACAGGTTTTAAGCCTCGATAAATAAATATAACTGATCAAGACAATATTGTACAAAGTCATTTTAAAAATTCTGATTTGGGCTTTAACCAACAAAGTAAAAATCAACTACCCCAAACTGAATAAAATCAGTATTTCTACAAAGTATGGCTCAAAGGAGAGATATAAGAACACACTCCTACCATCTCATTTCTTTGTAGAAGTAAAAGGTTTACAAATGTGGTACATTGCACACATTTTCAGACTTTTTTAACGTACTGATCAGTTATGTGCTTTATCTGGTGCTGCTTCTTTGACAACTTCTTATACCTCCCTTCTTGGTTCCTCATTTTCTTCCTTTTTCCTAAATGTAGACATGCCCCACTATCCATAGACCTCTTTTCTACCTTTCTGTTTATTGCTCTCTTTTGCCTCTGTGGCTTATGTTATCATTTCCATGTGGAAAACCTCACAATCCACATCTTCAGGTTGAACTTCCTTCATAGGTCTAGTCCCTTATTTCCATCACCTGATGAATTTTTCGACTTTTATGTCTTTTGAGAGACAGTGTTGCTTTAATGGAAATAATACTGGATTGGAAGTCAGGTAAGACTTGAATGAATTTTAGCTTCTGATTCTGATGCTGTGTGACCATAGTTCAATTTTTAAAACTCAGAGGCTGTTTCCTCATCTATAAAATGAAGATAATACCTGAAAATGGTGTGGGTTTTTTTTTTTCCATTTTTGTTTTTGTTTTTTTTTGCAGGGCAATGAGGGTTAAGTGACTTGCCCAGGGTCACACAGCTAGTACGTGTCAAGTGTCTGAGGCCGGATTTGAACTCAGGTACTCCTGAATCCAGGGCCGGTGCTTTACCACTGTGCCATCTAGCTGCCCCTTGCAAATGGTTTTTAAAAAAATTTTACAGGTGTATTATAAGGATCAAGTAAATTAATTTAATTTAACAAATTAAACTAATCAAATACTTACTGAGTGTAAAGCACTTTGCTAGGTATTATGAATACAAAGATAAAAAAAAAAACTTGTCCCTGCCCTTAGTAAGTTTATGTTCAGTTTATGGGGAATCTGGGAAGGCTTGCTTCACAGAAGAGGTAGTATCTGAGCTGATCCTCAGCTCAGTCAGATAAGGAAGTTAACTTGAAGGTAATCAACATATGTAAGCTTGGTAGATCTTAAAGCAGTATGTAAATACTTATTATTGCCAGTAAAGTTCGATATTTACTATATTAATCTTGTCCACTACCCCTCCTCTCCCAACAAAACTTCGCCCTTCTGGGGGGCAGCTAGGTGGTGAAGTGGATAAAGCACCGGCCTTGGATTCAGGAAGACCTGAGTTCAAATCTGGCCTCAGACACTTGACACTTAGCTGTGTGACCCTGGGGAAGTCATTTAACTCTCATTGCCCTGCCAAAAAAAAAAAACCAAAAAAAAAAACTTTACCCTTCTATTGTTTCTGTTGATGTCACTACCATTTTTCATCCCAGTCACCCAGGCTTGAAATTTCCAAGTTATATTTGACTGTTCTTAGTCCTTTATTTCCCAATGACATATTAGTTGTCAAGCCCTGTAAATTCTACTTCTACAATATGTAAAGGCTCTATTATTTCATCATTGTGGGTACTCCTTCCACAAACTCAGATCACAGTGACTGTAGATGATTGGCCAACCTGGTGATGAGCCTTTTTGAAATTAGACCAGTGCTCAGAAGACAGACTGTACATACTTCAAGCCTTTTCAGCTTATCAGTACCTGCCAAAACTTGTGTTTTACTAGTCTAGGATCAATTCTGAGTTACTCTTGATGTCACATTGAAACTAGTAGTGATATCTGCAACATCTCTGCCATTTATTCTCTCCTTTACATTCTTATTGGGAACACCTCAGTTGAAACTCGGATCATCTGTTGCCAGGCGTGTGTTAGAGCCTATACATACTGCTTGAGATGGGCAAATCCTACAACTCAAGGCTTGATCTATTGTTTTGTTGATTGTCTAGATTTAAGAAAGTGGTGAAAAAATGTTAGTAATGCAGATTAAACCTGAAAGTTTCTTTTTCAGAAAGCCAGTTGTCAAATATTTATCAGCACACCTCATCTGTTGCTTTGACTGTCATAAGGATCTCCTAACTAGTCTTCCTGCCTTCATTCTATGCTCTCACATCTGTTAGACTGTTGCTTAAGTAATCTGATCATGCCACTCTTCTCAAAAATCTTCATTAACTCCCCATTGCTTACCAAAGTATCAAATCCTGATTCTAGCATTCAAGTTCTCTACAATTTGGTTTCTTTGTTTTTCTACACTTACCTCACTGTACTCTTATATTCCAATCATATTGTACTACTCATTAGCCCTCCTTCTCATCCTGCCCCTTTCCCATCTTCTTATCTTTGTTTTTCTATCTTTATTCCTAGAATGGGCTCTTTTAACCCCATCTTACATTGTATTAGAATCTCTCCCTTTAAGACAACTCAGGTACCACCACCTCCATTAGGTTTTTCCTTCATCCTTCCAAGCTCCCTCCTTATATTTCTTAGGGTTTTTTGTTTGGATTTTACTATTGTATTTCTTGGATTCTGCCTTATCTTATTCCTGCATGGTCTAAAATCCTCTATATTAAATTTCTTAGATCTTCTTTGTATCTCCAAAATGCCTTTCACATAACAGACACTTAATAAATGTTTGAATTAAATTCTAACTGGAAGCTTTGCTTTTGTGAAACAGCTAATTTCCTAATGATATCATAAAAAAGAGATAGTTAAAGCATTTATCAAGTTCTTACAATGTGCCAGGCACTGTGCTTAAATGTAAAGGTTATAAATATAAGCTAACAGGATGGTCCCTGCACTCAAAGAGCTTACAGTTGAGTAAAAATAATTAACTTAACTCTAATCTGTAAATTTTATAACTGTGGGCTATATGAAAAATTATATCTGGGCCTTAAGTCCCATCTGGGTCGCCATTCAAATGTAAAAATATTTTAACTAACAGCCTAATCTGTGGACTTTTGGCTGGCTAACTGACTGATTTTAATATAATATGGGCCGTTTAAAAATTCCCCCACTGCTTCTCCCAAATTGATAAGCAAACACCTCATTTAATTTTTTTTTTTTTTTTTTTTTAGGCAATGGGGGTTAAGTGACTTGCCCAGAGTCACACAGCTAGTAAGTGTCAAGTGTCTGAGGCCGGATTTGAACTCAGGTACTCCTGAATCCAGGGCCGGTGCTTTAACCACTGCGCCATCTAGCTGCCCCCACCTCATTTAATTTTAATAATAAAAGCAGGGTTTATTTATAAAAATAAATGTAAGAGATAAGGGTAAAGAAACGAAAAGTTATACAACCTGACTTTTAAACGTTCTCTCCTGCCATTGCCACCGCCACTTGTGCTTATTACTCCCGAGCCGAGTCTCTCTCCTATGGGTGTTGCTGGCCGCTGTCACTGTGGCCTGCAGCCAAACCTCACTTAGAGTGGTTCACCTTCAGTCCTCTCCCTTTCACTCTTTAACTTCTCTCTCACTGCGTCTTCTAACCGCACGCCCCCTTCTTCTAGGGTCTTCGTCCTCTACCTGCAAGCCCCATTCCTTTTCCTACCATTTCTCTGGCATCCTTCCATTAGTCCTCCTAGTGTCTCTGTACTGACCGACCTTCTTCTAGTGTCCCCCCTCACTGAAAAGCCCCCTTCTCGTCTCCCTGTGTCTCTTTTTATTAACCTCCTCTCTCAGGCCCCTGTGCTGCGAGCACCAGGACCTGGGGGCTGGGCAAAGCAAGCTCCAGCATCCCTCTGGTTTTTTGTGCACATCTCTGCTGTGCTCACAGGCCACGCCGTGCCATGCCTGGGTCCAGGGTTTTTCGTCACCACAGTTTAGCCAGTCTGAGAGTCCCCCCCCCCCCAGCTGAAACGGAGGGGGAGGGGCAGCTCTGCTCGGGGAGCCTGAGGCTAATTTTAATGCCTACTCAGTTTAGAAGAAGACAACACATAAAGGGAAGGGGAGTTGGGTGGAAGTGTTCAGTTTGCAGCACAGTTTGCAAATAATGGTCAGCAGAAGTTTGATCTGTTTGGTATTATGGTTTTAGGTTATAGAACTGTCCAGTCAGCTCACTGATCAGAAGTAGAAGGATGGGTAGTAGGATTTATTTGGTGAGATGAGGAGGTAGTTTTAGTTGTATGATAGACTGTCCAGGGCTGGTCAGAGGAGGAAGGGATGAATGGTTTCAGTTTTTGACTTCCTGCTGAGGAGATATAGGAGAGAGCCACAGTGGCCTCCCTGGGCATATATCTTAGAGTTGACTGAGAGCCTCTCAGTGGTTGGATTCCTTTGCTTGGCATTTAAGTGTTCCATAGTCTGCTATAATTCTACCTTCTTGACCTTATCTCATTCTTCCCTTCCGCATACTGTATGTTCCAACTAAAATGCCTTTTCAAAGCACACTAAGCTCCTCTCTCTTTATGCATATTGGTCTCTATGTCTAGAATCTGCTCTTTCCCCCACTTGACATTCAATTCCTGCTCTTAATTTGAGGTCCAGTGCAAATGCTCTATCTTCCAGGGGACTTCCCTCTTTAATCTCAGCATTCTCAGCTTCAAATATACTTACTGTCATGTAATATTGTGATCTGTGTTTATGATTTTCCCTTTCACTAGATTGTGAATTCCATGAGGAGGCAGCCAGTACGTTGTTTTGCACAAGATGCTTACATTTTGGGGCGGGTTTTATCACAGGATAATAGAACTGCCCTTTCAGCTATTGATGAACAATATTAATCTAGGGGGGTTAATTCTTTAAACCTTTTCCTAGGGTGGAGTTTGTTGCCATCTCTACTTGTCTCAGCTGGTTTGAGAAAAGAGTGTAAGAATAGCTTTGGGAACAAAATATGAGTGTGAATGCAAGAAGTTAGGTTCTGATGGTCCACAAGAATTGGCAGGCACTGAGGGAATCTTGGAATCTTGTGGAAAAGGGTTGGGGGGACACTCTAGACAATGCTCTCTTTTGGAAGAGGGAAATATTTCAACTTGAGAATTCCAGCTCAATTTCCTATGTTGAGCTTGTGAATTTTAAGTGCTGACAAAATAGGATTCTTTCTTTGTGGAGGCTTTATGAATTTTAATGAGTTTGTTTTCATTCATGAATAGGAACAATACTTCACATCTTTGAAACATCCAAGCTAATTTTTGTGTAGAAAAGTACCATACTTGAATGTTAGTAAGTTCTCTCTTTTCCTGGCATTGATAATGATTTGAGGTGGAAAAAATACCATAAATCATTTTCACAGATAAAATAGATAAACGCTATTAATTTTTTTTTTAGTGAGGCATTTGGGGTTAAGTGACTTGCCCAGGGTCACACAGCTAGTAAGTGTTAAGTGTCTGAGGCTGGATTTGAACTGAGGTCCTCCTGAATCCAGGACCAGTGCTCTACCCACTGCACTACCTAGCTGCCCCTATTAATTTCTTTTAAAGGTTAACTTTCTGGTCAAAAGAATTATGTAGAGGGGGCAGCTAGGTAGTGCAGTGGATAGAGCACTGGTCCTTGATTCAGGAGGACCTCAGTTCAAATCCAGCCTCAGACACTTGACACTTACTAGCTGTGTGACCCTGGGCAAGTCACTTAACCCTCATTGCCCTGCCCAAAAGAATTATGTAGATAAAATTCCCAAGCATATATTAACACCATTTTCCCATTTCATTTTTTTTCTTTGATGTGCAATCCAGATGATTATTATACCTACAAAATATGTAAGAAGGCTGGTTTGGATTGGATTTTTGTATTCAATTTGAGATGGGAAGATGAGGTAGGATACTATCCTGATTTTCTTTGGAAGGGTCTGAAGCCTTCCTGCTTTCTTTTAGTAGACTTGTCCTAAAGGACTGTTTGTAGAAAAGCTCTACTCCTCTTCTTATTTTTCAAATTCAATTTATACCCAAACCATCACACTTTCTTTATTCTCTCATTTAAAGCTCTGATTCTGTAGTATCTTGGAAATGGCATCAGATCAAAACTAAAAATTATATGTTACTTAAAAACCTACTTGTGGAAATTTTTCATTAAAAATAATATACTTGGGGGGCAGCTAGATGGTGCAGTGGATAGAGCACTGGCCCTGGAGTCAGGAGTACCTGAGTTCAAATCCGGCCTCAGACACTTAACACTTACTAGCTGTGTGACCCTGGGCAAGTCACTTAACCCCAATTGCCTCACTAAAAAAAAAAAATAATATACTTGGGCAGCTAGATGGCACAGTGGATAGAGCACCAGCCTTGGAGTCAGGAGTACCTGAGTTCAAATCCGGCCTCAGACACTTAACACTTACTAGCTGTGTGACCCTGGGCAAGTCACTTAACCCCAACTGCCTCACTAAAATAATAATAATAATAATAATAATATACTTTCTATGTTGTATCATATGTACTATCCTTTTATAATATAACCATTTTATACCTTCTTGGAATGAAGAATCAATTGTTGAATTTTTATGGTACCGATTGGGTTTATAGTATATTTACACAAATTTAACACCAAATTGACATGACAGTTTTAAAAGAGGACACAGGGTCAAGTGTGGTAGCCTAGAAAGACGTGACATATCGTTAAGTCCAATTATGCCTGAAAATGTCTAATACTCAAAGATTTTTCAACTCCATGAAAGCAGAGACCTTGCAGTATTCATCATCTTTTTATTTCTTAGCTTAGTGGTTTTTCTATCTCTCCCAGGATGTTGCCTTCTTAAACATTCAATGTGCCAATATTCTACTGTGCCACCATCAGAAAAACAGACAAACAAAAAACCCCCATTAAAACCACTCCCTTAGCTCCTAATTAGTACCTTGTATTTAATAAACATTTGAAGTGAATGAACTAAATATTTTAGTTAAGTGAGGAAATGGTCATGTTGTAAGAAAGTCTTTAGACAAGTGTGAATGTTAAGGAACTTTCAAGTAATCTTCAATGTTACTCTAAAAACAGTAGAGACAGTGGCAAAGAGGCAGTCCCCAAGTAGAAGGTCTTAGGAGGTATCCTAGTGGTAGGAGGAAAAAGAATTAGGAAAGAAGTATTTGCAAGCTGAACTTACAATTCTCTTGCAACTTAGAGGGCATTGGTGGGAATCTGCAAATTTTAGATTAGATACCTCTTTGCAAATGGTGTCAGATATCCTTATTCAGGAACATCTGGCAACAAATCTCCCAGTAAGGTGAGTTAATAGCAAAAAGTAGAAAGTTGAGGTCAACAAGTTTGGAGATCAAGGAAAATATTTCTTTTTCTCCCCCCCCCCATCACATTCATTCATTCATTCATTTGAATTATATTTAATTTTCTTCAGTTAAATGTAAAAACAATTTTTAAAATTTTGAGTTTCAAAATCTCTCCCTCCCTTCCTCACCTCTCCCCCCATAACAGTAAGCAATTCGATATAGGTTATACATATGCAATCATGCAAAACCTATTTCCATGTTAGTCATGTTGTAAAAGAAAACACAGACCCCCCCCCAAAAAAAAAACCCAACAACACAGACACCCACACACCCACACATGGCTTTAGAGTGCTGAACCTGAAGTCAGGAAGACCTGAGTTTAAATTCTGCCTCTGACCCTTGCTAGCTGTATGATTCTAGGCAAGTCACTTAATACTTTTTGTTTGCCTTTACTGTAAAATGAGGGTGATAATAGAACCTACCTCATAGGGTTGTTGTGAAGATCAAATGAGATAATATTTATTAAGTGCTTAGTACAGTGCCTGGCACATAGTAGGGACTATGTAAATGCTAGCTATTGTTATCATTAGATATACATATGCAGATATTTAGAGTACAGGTACATAAACTGAGTGGACTAGAGATCTTAATAGATCCTTTGATGATTTTGTAATGTACCTTGTACAAATTGCAGTCTATCCACTCCTTTTTATTCTTATGGTATTTGTATCTACTTTCCATAAATTATCTATAAATCATTTAACCAAACTGACTGAGGCCTTTTGTGGCTCCTGGTATGGTAATTGAGTTTTTTACTGCATTGTGTGCGTGTGCGCATGCATGTGCATGCGCGCGCGCGCGCACACACACACACACACACACACACACACACTGTTATTTCATGACTAACAGATTGCCTTTTTGGTCATACTTCTTCTTGATGACTTTTATGCCACTTCTTGTTCATAAGTCATTTTGGTAATATCTAATGGTAATAAAATGAACTAGAGATCTTAATTCAAGGAAGTAAATTTGTCATCATAGATATCACTGAGACTTGGGATGTCTCATGACTGAAGGATGGCAGTAGAAAGGTAAACTTTCCTTAGAAAAGAAGAGATTTTGATAAATGGAGTGGTAGAGTAGCAACCTTGTATGATAAAACTTTATATTCATAAAAGGATGTCCATGAACCAATAGAGAAGCAAGGTGGAAACCATTTGATGGAAGAATAATGGAGGGAGAAACAAGCAATGCAGTTATGGGGATATAGTGTTTAAAAAGCCCAACAAACAAAAAACCCTGTTCCTAAACACAGAAATGTGTTATGTGTTCAGGAAACAAGTTGAGTCAGCAAGTACTTATTAAGTGCTTGCTATGTGCCAGGCACTGTCCTAAAGCATTGGGGTTGTAAAAAGCAGCAAAAACATAGATCCTGCCTTCAGTGAGCTTCTAAATAGGGGCAACAACATGAAAACAGCTATGTACAGACAAGGCACATACAGGATAACTTGGAGGAAGGGCACTGGTATTAAGGGGAATTGGGAAAATCCTCTTAAAGAAAGTGGGAAAATCATAAACCTGGCATTCAGACATTATACAATCACAATAAGCTCTTACAGCTATATAAATATCGATAGCAGTGCTCTCTGATTTAAAAAAAAAAACAGCTCATTTTTCTAAAGTCAGAATATGTGCTGAAAAGAATTGCAATTCTGCACTAAATTTTGACCAATAGGGAGAAGTTGTTTTCCAGAAAAGAAATGGCAGTGGCCCTGTAACCGTTGATGGGTGAGTTGAGGAGGGAATAGCCAGACATACTATGAAATACTTTTAACACACTGACTGTTGGACATTACCACGTAGATGTCATAGGCATCTCAAACTTAACATGTCCAAATCTCAACTCCTATCTTTCCTCCCAAACTTACTACTTCCAATTTCCTTATTTCTTTCAAGGGTCTAATCAATCAATAACCATTTATTAAGCACCTACTATGTGCCAGGCACTGTGTTAAGAACTGGGATAGCACTATTCCTCCTATCACTCAAATTTACAAATTAGGACTTACCTTGGCTTGTTACTTCCTTCCTGCTCCACTCACATCTAGTTGGTTGCCACATCTTCATTTCTATCTCCTTAAAATCACTTGCATGCAACTCTTCTTTGTAATCATAGTACAGTTATCCTAGTATAAAGCTTCATCACCTCTCTTCTAGACTATTGTAATAGCCTACTAATTGGTTTCCTTGCCTCCATTCCCTTCCTTCTGTATTCTGTCTTCCACACAGCTACTGTGTCACTTCCCTGCTCAAGAAATTTCAGTGGTTTCCCATCGCCTCTAGCAAAAAATGCAAACTCCGGGGCAGCTAGATGGCGCAGTGGATAGAGCACCGGCCCTGGAGTCAGGAGTACCTGAGTTCAAATCCGGCCTCAGACACTTAATACTTAACTAGCTGTGTGACCCTGGGCAAGTCACTTAACCCCAATTGCCTCACTAAAAAAAAAAAATGCAAACTGGCATCTTAGGCTTTTCCCAATTCGGAGGCAGCCTGTCATTCAAGGCTTATTACACATCACTTCCTGTCACAGTATTCTGCTGCCAGATTTGCTGCTCCCTCTATGTGGCATTCCATCTCATACCTCTCTGTCCCTGCCTTTGTATAAATGGTCCTCCATGATCAGAATGTTCTTCCTTTTTTACTTCTATCTCTTGTAAGCTCTCTTTCCTTTCAAGGCTTAACTCAGGTGCTACTTCTAAGAAGCCTTTCCTGATTCCCCAATGTTATTCTGCCCCAGTCATTTCTTTTTATGTGTTTTCTATGTATCTAGCATTTACTTATCTGTGAACATGTATCCTGCCAGCAGAATATAAATTCCGAAAGGTCAGGGATTGTCTCACTTTGCATTTGCACAGCCGGTGCATGTTTAAGTGATTGATTCTTATTTATGGATTTTGGAAGGTGTATTTCTTTTGTTTTAAAAACTTTCTTTAAAAATCATTTTCGGGGGCAGCTAGGTGGCGCAGTGGATAAAGCACCGGCCCTGGATTCAGGTGTACCTCAGTTCAAATCCGGCTTCAGACACTTGACACTTGCTAGCTGTGTGACCCTGGGCAAGTCACTTAATCCCCATTGCCCCATAAAAAAAAAAATCATTTTCAATGTGATTTTGACAAACACAAACATTGTCAAAGAACAGAAAGAGGATTATAAATTTCTGTTAGATACAGCATATTTTTCAACTGCTTTAAATTTCACAAAGTCCTCCCAACACTGTTCTGTTTCCCTTTCTGAGTTTTCCTGCCCTGTTCTATGTATTTTGGGTGTTTAATGGATGCCTTTTTCTGCTGTGATCACCTACTATACATTTCCCATAGAGCTCCCCTTTTCCCTCCTTCCCCCAAATATAAAAGCCCTCTCTTTTATCAAATTTAGTCAGGCACAAAAGAAAATTCCTACTTTGGTCATCTCTGAAAATATGTCTCTCTCTTTCTGAACCTTTAGGCCATCAATCACCTGCCAACAGGTAGGATGCATGCTTCATGGTCGGTCTTCTGGAGTAGTACTGGTTTGGTTATTGCATTGATGAGAATTCTTCATCCTGTCACAGCTATTTTCCTTACATGGTATTTTGTCATTGTTCACACTGTTCTACTGCTTCTTTTCACTTCACTATATATAATCGCATTTCTCTCTTTCCTTGTTAGTTCACACTAGCCTTCCTAGATAACTCTGAATTACTCCCTTTGATAATATTTTATGGAACAATAATATTTCCTTATATTTTTATGGGCAAACCCTAATTTGTAATTTTTTTAGAGAAGGAATTATAAAGTGGGAGAGAGGCATGGTTTAACAGAAGCAAATTGTGGGAAAATTTTGGAAATTTTAGGTGACTGCAAACTTAATATGAGTACATTGCAGCCTCAAAAGATAACATAATGTCTACGATGAGGAAGGTTTTAGTCCTACTGTTCACTGTCCTGGTTAGACCATATTTTGAGTAGCATGTTCATTTGGAAGACTTGACAAGCTGGAGTGCATTCAAAGGATAAGGACCAGGATGTTGAGGGCACTGTAAGCCACGTTGCATGACAAAGGAGCTGAGAATATTTATACTCATAGAGGAGAGAGGATTTGGATTGTGACACTGTGGTGGGACATGCTACCTTTCTTTTGAATATTTTGAGGGCTGTCAGGTGGAAGAGGGATTCGACTTCTTTATTTGGCTTCAGAGGACAGAATTAGAAATATATGGCAGTTCTAGTGAGGCAGATTTCAGCTTGATATAAGGAAAAACCTTGACAATTAAAACTTTCCAACATTGGAATGTGCTGCCTTGGGAAGTAATATTTGTCCCTGGAGATCTTCAAACAAACACTGGACAAATCTTTGGATGGAATATTGTAGAAGAGTTTCATGTTTCAGATATTGTTGGAAATAAGTGAAATCCAAAGGACTTTTCTGGGGCAGCGAGGTGGTACAGTGGATAGAATGTGGGGCTTGAAGTCAGGAAGACTCGTCTTCCTGAGTTCAAATCTGCCCTTAGACACTTACTGGCTTTGTGACCCTGGGCAAGTCACTTAATCTTGTTTGCCTTAGTTCCTCATCTATAAAATGAGCTACAGAAGAAAATGGCAAACCATTCCACTATCTTTACCAAGAAAAACCCAAATGGGGTCTTGAAGAGTCAGACGTGACTGAATAACATCAACAAGGAGGCGTCTTCCAATTCTGAGGTTCTTTAATTGTAAGGAACTAAGGCATAGTAACCCAGGCCATTCAGGGCATAACAGAACCATCAGTTTTTAGGAATAATATGTGTTTCATGAGTTTTCATCTATTAATGTGTATGGCGAAGTGGATAGAGCACCGGCCCTGGATTCAGAAGGACCTGAGTTCAAATCCAACCTCAGACACTTGACACTTACTAGCTGTGTGACCCTGGGCAGGTCACTTAACCCTCATTGCCCCACCAAAAAATTTTTAAAAAGAAAGAAAGAATTTGACCATTTAAAGAATTCTTTACTCTTCTGGAAAGGGGAAATCTTTTTTTTTAAGTTTTAGTATTTTCCCTTCTGATTCTGAAACTGAATATGTAATGTCTAACAAAAACTAATTTTAAATGATTGGATCTATCTAGTCTAACCCACGTATTTCACAGATGGGTTTGTGATTTTCAAGGTCATACAGGTAGTTAGCAGCAGAGCCAGTGCAAGAATATTGATCTTTTCTCAGGCAGGGATCTTTCCACAATACCACATTACCTCTCATATTTTATTCTAGAATATTATTATAGACATATTAAGGGGGTTCAGTTCTGCTATAAATATGTGGTTTAGTAGGAAATTTTTCATACATCATCTGACATTTTGATGTGAAATTTGTATTTAAAGTTGATTTGGTTAAATTTTTCCAAAGTATTTACTGAAGTTCTTTTTTTCCTCCAGGCTGAAAGTTAGTTACCACATCCTTGTCTACTACTAAAGTGCTGTCTCTGACTTTGGAATAGAAAGGACCATGTGAACAATAGCCTGATGTATATAATGAATCTCTGAGGGGATTAGAACAGCAAGTTTATCTGCCACATTTCTAAGTATACTTAAGAGAAAGAAATCTTTGTCCTTTTTACAACCCTGTCACTTTTTTAAAAAATCTTAAAGATTTACTTTTAGGTATCAGTTACTCATCTTGCTTTGCCTAACCCAATTTCTCAGGCTTTTGTTTCTTAAAAGCACAAACTTGGGTGTTAAGTTAGATAAGTCTGTTAAAGTGTCTTTTCCCCTTGGAGACTCTTGTTAATAACAGTGTTCTGTACAGAATCACTACTTCAGGGGTCCCCAGTCTTTTTTGGCTGGGGCATGTAGCAGAGAAGGAAGGATACATGGTAATGACAGTCAACTTGGAGATATTCAAGGTAGGACTTTCAGAGTAATTTTCACATTAGAGATGCTTGTCTTTTTCCTTCAATATAAATTAGTGCCTTGTCCCACATAAAAATAAAAGGTCAGAAATGTAATGAATTCTCTAAAAGTCCAAATACCTAGAGTTGTAACAAAGTAATTTTTTATCAGGCGATAATGAGTACTTTAAGGCAGTGGTGTCAAACTCAAAAAGAATTGATCCCTGCAGGTTTAGAAAACCACAAATGAACATTATCTGTGTTGGATTGTATTTTTATTTGTTTTGTTAAATATTTCCCAATTGCATTTTAATCTGGTTCTGGCAGCACTCAGGAGTTTTGAGGGCTTTAAGGTACATGCGGTATAATAATCTGTGAAAAACATTGCCTTATCTTAAAGTAAGCTTTTGTCTCTTAAATGGTTCTTATAGTCTATGTTTTATGGAACCCCTTTTTATAAGGCAATGGAAGGAAGACCATGGTAGGAAGTGAGGTTTCTTCATTTTATTTAAAATATGTGTCATGGGGTGGCTAGGTGGCACAGTGGATAAAGCACCGACCCTGGATTCAGGAGTACCTGAGTTCAAATCCGGCCTCAGACACTTGACACTTACTAGCTGTGTGACCCTGGGCAAGTCACTTAACCCCCATTGCCCCACCAAAAAAAAATTATATATGTGTCATGACTGGGGGAGGGGGGGAATGAAGGACTAGAACTCTTCTTCCATAGGGTTATCTATTTTTCTTTTATGTATTAAAATTCTTGGGTTTTCATTTTAACTATTAATTCATTAACCTTTTTTTTTTTTTGGTGAGGAGAAAAATGCTGAAAGGATACATTTTGTAGATCACAAGTATAAGAAATAATATTATCAGAAAACATTTTACAGATGTTCTTAAAACTAAAGCCAAATCAAGTAAATTCTGTCCTCTTGCTGGGTGATTGGGAAAGCAGTTTGATATGGCACAAATGTATGTCTACCTTAATCTGTACATACTCATTAGACTTTTCACTTAGCAGGCTTACTTATTAACTCTATATGCTTAGTTCTGGTGGTCAGTCTATGAGAAGAAAAATTGAGGAAAGGCTTTAATTTGAAAATTTTTAGCTTTTATAAGAACTTAAGAATGTTGAGTTTTCTTAAAACCCATCATTACAGAGAGAAAAAACACAAACTAATGTGAAATAATGTAGTTGTCCAAAAGCCTGCCTCAACTGTAATCAAACACAGCAATTTTTTTTGGCTGTGTATATGGTCTGCACTAAACTTTTCTTATATTACCATGAGGTGACTGGACAGTACATTTAATATAAATTTAGATAAAAATGAAATACTTCTCAATCTTTCTTTTGTATATTTTTTTTCCGTTTTTTTTTTCGGGGGGGGGGGGACAGGGCAATGAGGGTTAAGTGACTTGCCCAGGGTCACACAGCTAGTAAGTGTCCAGTGTCTGAGACCGGATTTGAACTCAGGTCCTCCTGAATCCAGGGCCGGTGCTTTATCTACAGAGCCACCTAGCTGCCCCCTCAATCTTTCTTTTATTGCAATCTCTTGAAAGCATTAATGCTTTTAAAGTGCTGTTGATTTAGCAAATAGTTTTCCCAGTTAGTTTAGAAACAGAAAATACAGGACCATCTTGTAAACTTTCTAGGTAGTACAGATTAATAATATAACCCCTTTAAAGCAGGAATATAATTAGTATACTTCCTGTTTCAGTTCAAGTTCAGCTCTGAATTAAGTTTGCTGTTGGTTCAACTCAATTATCATTGTAATGAATTCATATTAGAAAATACACCTTTCTATTGAAGGAGAAGGAAATGATCCACTTTGAATTCAACAAACTTCAAAATTACTGATTGTAATTTGAGGTAATTTTTTTTTCCATTAAAAAAATAAATATAAGATGAAAAATATTTTAAGGTACAAAATGCCTTTTATAATTGGATGGAAGAAAAGAAATGACACTTCTAAGCTTCAGATAGAATAAGTAATACAAAATATTTATGTTTAATGGGAAAATGGCCAGCTATTGGAGTTCCTTAACTATTTGGTCACTTAGAGAATTACTTTAGTGAATTGTCCAGTACTTGGAGCATGATCAGAAGATGTTAGAACTTTTAAACCAGATCCCCAAAAGGCCTTTCCTCATATATAATCATCCACAGATGTGTGCATGTTGTTATATACTCCCATGGTGAAGTATGCTGGATAAAGCATGATATAATTTAGCTTTGCTTGCTTGCACATTTTCAAGATATAATTAAAAACACATGTCATTGGCAATAGTTTGCTGTGATGTTCACTTACATTTTTATTAGACTTTGGCAAGAGCCTGAAGTATGTCATAGAGTCTAAATCGTCTAAATTTTTTTTGTTTAAGAAAAACTTTTTTGGAATCTGCAAAACTGATCTCACTATAGTGTGATTCTTTTGCCTTACAGTTATTCTTTTTGCATGACCATGGATAAATTCAGCCTATTGGTAGATTTTGCTTCATTAGTAGAGATTTTCAGTTATAACTATGTTAATAAATAATTCTTTTATTTACCTCTCTCAAAAATAAAACCTACAGACAATAAAAATATTCCAGTCCTGGGGGCGGCTAGGTGGCACAGTGGATAAAACACTGGCCCTGGATTCAGGAGTTCTTGAGTTCAAATCCGGCCTCAGACACTTGATGCTTACTAGCTGTGTGACCCTGGGCAAGTCACTTAACCCCCACTGCCCCTCCCCCCCAAATATTCCAGTCCCTGTTTGACTGCTGAATTTATGCTTTCATTTTCTACCTGCTGCCAAGTACCCATTGATGCAAACAGTTAAACAGGAATCCTTTAATGAAGTAGTCCCATTATTTGAATTTACACTGCATACTTTAGACTGGAACCAGTTGATATATTTTACATAATTATAGCTTTGAATAATGCAAATTTAAATGCATGTGACTACTTCATGGAGTCATTATTTTCACTAATCAGAATTGATATGTGTAACTGAAATTTGTGCTCTTATATATATATTTTTTTAGTATTTTGCCAATGTTGAAGTCGATCATTTTTGTTTTGATGTATATTATACCAAGTGAGAAAATTCTAGTCTGTTTTAATTCAAATTTGACCAAATTCTTCCAAGATTCACTCCCTTGAAGTATAATGTTATTGAGTGAGTAACTCTTAGGTTACTGGCTTGTCCATAAATCTTTGCTCCATTGTGATAAATTGTACTCCAATGTCTTGAAAAGTTACCATATCATTCTAAGATATCCACCTTACTCAAGTCTAATAGAGTTATTGTAGTATGTCTATGCCCAAAACTATAATCTGTCATCTCATTTAAATTGTGTGGACACCAGTTTTGTAACTTTGACTATTCATACTGCAGGTTGTCTTCTAGAATTAATTTTAAAGAACAGAAAAGCTTATGTCATAAATTTAGAAGCTATAAAGCTCCTGATAAACCACCTTAAAAGGAGGTTTGATGATGACAAATTCTTAGAGAAGTTCTTTCAGGTGATTCTCTTCTCCTCCTGAGTGAGTATAACATTGGAATGGACTAGTTCTAATCTCAAAAAACCATACATTTTCATTTACTCCTTGCTCTCAAGAACAGAATAAAATCCCCATAGACTGTACTTTCTGAGGTATGCCAGCACACATGCCATTCTCTCCACCAATTTTGTAAAAATTTAGGAGTTTCTATCATTTTAGATTTTAAACCTTTTTTTTTCCTTTTCATAGTACTCCAGTCTAGTGGCAAAACAAAATAACTTATTGATCATGGAGCTTAATATTACTATAGATAAAATTATTTTTGCCTGGGTGTCAATTTCTTTGGAAGTGGGTGTTCCTAATTCATAACATTTGACAGATCCTTCATGTCTGATAGTGTAAATAGATGGATATGCAACACCATAGTCTTCCATTAAGAAGAATATACCAACTAAAACTGTTTGGTGTTAAAATCCCACTGTGTACTATTATATTATGGCCCATGGCATTGGGCCTGATTTGGAGACTCATTTGTGGTTATTCAAAACCATATAAAATGAAGGCATGTTTGCAAAAAGACTGTTACTAATAAAAAGATTAGCTTTAATTCAGATGAATCCAAAAAGAAAATCATTTAAGCTTTTAGAAGGTATCTTAGCACCTTTGACCTTAGAGAGTTTCATTTCAGTCCTCCAGAAAATAAGCTGAACTTGAATACTGCCTTGGGCTAGACCTTGTTTCTTCTGCTCTACTCTAGTCAGAGTTCATGATTAGTGGTTTTGAATGGTCCTAAAATGGTTCTCTCAGACTTGATTTGGCCAGTCAGATACTCAGCCTGCATATAGGTTGATTTCCCATAGGAGTAGTTAAAACAAGAATTTTGTTTGTTAGGACCTGTGATTTAATCAGGAACATCCTGCAGATCAACACATTCCATGAAACTTTTATAAGCCTAGAGACACTGAGAAGTTAAATTACTTGGGCAGCTAGGTGGCACATTGGACAAAGCACTGGCCCAGGAGTCATGAAGATCTGAGTTCAAATTTCACCTCAGACACTTACTAGCTGTGTGACCCTGGCCAAGTCACTTAACCCAATTACCTTAAACATCCAGGGCCATCTCCAGTCATCTGATGTATATCTTGCCACTGGACCCAGATGGCTCTGGAAGAGAGTGAGGTTGATGACCTTGCACAGCCCTCTCTCACTTAAATCTAATTGAATGCAAGTCATGACATCACCTCCCGATGTCATGGTCCTCTTCAAGAATGAAGGACAAACAACAACAAATGACTTATTTGCCCAAGGTCTCTCACCTTGCTTGTGTCTGAGGCTGGACTTGAAGTCAATCTGATGACTCAGAAGCCTGTTTTCTACCCACTATGCCATGCTGCCTTTTTTTTTTTTTAAGTGAGGCAATTGGGGTTAAGTGACTTGCCCAGGGTCACACAGCTAGTAAGTAAGTGTTAAGTGTCTGAGGCCGGATTTGAATTCAGGTATTCCTGACTCCAGGGCCGGTGCTCTATCCACTGCACCACCTAGCTGCCCCCATGCTGCCTTTCTTTAAAGCAAGAATTTTAGGAATATTTCTGTTCCAATTTAACATATAATGTTTTGGAGAATTAAGAGTTATGTATCACTTTAAAACAAAATTGCTTAATACACTGAGGAAAATAAGATGCCTTATTGGTATTGTTCAGCCTTTGAATCAGGAGCAAAAATATGCCATTTGAAATTCCTTTTTTTCCCTCCAAAATCCAGACCCCTAGTGCAGCAGTATAGAGTTCTTATAGTTCTTTTTTTTTTTTTTTTAAGGCAATAGGGGTTAAGTGACTTGCCCAGGGTCACACAGCTAGTAAGTGTCAAGTATCTGAGGCCGGATTTGAACTCGGGTCCTCCTGAATCCAGGACCGGTGCTTTAACCACTGTGCCACCTAGCTGCCCCGAGTTCTTATAGTTCTTAATTTTAATATGCTATTAGAAGTTCAGGACAAATAATCATTTTAAAGATTGCTCCAAATCACTAATGCAAAAAAAAAGAACTCTGAGATTCTCTCTACCACCCCCCCCTCCGCCACATTAGCAAATTGGTAAAGTTGACAAAAGATGATAATGGTTCTTATTGGAGAGGTAGAAATATAGGCACACTAAAAATACTCTCAGTAGAACTGTGAATTGGTCTAACTCTTCTGGAAAGAAATATGGGCTCAGAATGTAAATAAAATATCCATATGCTTTGCCCCAGAGGTAATACTACTGGGCATATTTTTCAAGGAGGCTAAAGATAAAAACAAAGATCCAATAGATAGTAAATATTTATAGCATCACTTTTTGTAATAGTAAAAAAATTGAACTCAAGCTGATCCCTGGATTTGATTGGTTTGTTGGTTAGTTCTGCTGAACTACTTTTCCTTCCTCTTTTTTATTCTTCATCATAAGGAATTACTCTGGTTGGGAAAGGGGAATAACATATATTGGGAGATGAAGGTAATATTAAAACAAAAGATCATTAAAATTTTTTTAAAATAAGCTCCCAGATTAAAACATATGTACCTCAAGGTAAGGGAAAATTTTTTTTTGAAGTAATTATCTAATCTATGCTAAGACTCATATATAACATTTTTAAAAGAATTCTTTTAAATAATTTGTGAATGTTAATTTTCTTCTCTACTTTGTTTATATTAATTTTTCTGGTAAAGAAGTATATTTCTGAAAGGTAAAGACCTAGAATGTTATAAATTCAAGCATTTACAAGAATGATCCACTTCATTCCATTTAATTTGTCTATATCTGTATATACTAAGTCAGAGAGGTTAAAAAAAAAAACACATGGTAGAGATCCCAATATTCTATCTCATTACATAGGATAAACTAATATTTTATTTACCCAACTATTTTTTAGTCTTTGGAGCAGACTGTGTTGTATCCATTCCATATTTTTAAAGTAAAATTATTTTATCTTATTATTTTTAAATTGTTATCGATACTTCCAGTTTTTATATCATTTTCATGTCTGAACATATCTTTGTTCACTTCCCTGCCCATTGAGCTACATAATTTGTGATAGGAGCAATATCTATGGTTGAAACTTGTGGTGATGGGCCCTATTGTACAGCTGTAAAATGACCATGACTGGAAATTCCCTCATCCAGACTAGTTTTCCCTTAAAAATTTGTAAAATTCTTTTTAAGACTTAATTAGTCCAGGGGACTACGAATTGAACCATTATTTATCTTCTCAGTCACCAAGGCATAAAAGCCCTGGACTTTCCACTCTTTGTAAATCAACACAAACCATCAAATGTGGTAGTGAAGGGAACTGTGCCCAATCAAACCACTGCTGTATCTTTGCTGAATACTTTCCTATATACTATCATTGATTAAATTTATTTTTGTTAAAGGTTATATGGACATCAGGTATGTCATTACATCCTGAGTCCAAACCACCAGACCCACCTGTGTCAGGTTTGAACAGAGCACCTTGTAACAAAGAATAAACTAGAATGGGAGTTGGTGGGAAGCAGTTCAACAAAACCAGGCAACACTTTGAGTCTGACAGAATATGCCCTTTTCCACTCCTTTGCAAAGAAGGGAAATGCATTTGCTCATCTGTTTCTCAGAGCCAATCTCAGTCATTTTAATTACAAAAAGTTTATGGTTTTTTTTTGTTGTTTTCCCATTTACATTGTTGTAATTACATAGGTTGTTTTACTGAGTCTGCCTTGCTCTGCAGTTCATCATCTTTTATTTTTTAATAATTTTTTATTTTTTTGGCAGGGCAATGAGGGTTAAATAACTTGCCCAGGGTCACACAGCTAGTAAGTGTCAAGTGTCTGAGGCCGGATTTGAACTCAGGTCCTCCTGAATTCAGGGCTGGTGCTTTATCCACTGCGTCACCTAGCTCCCCCAGTTCATCATCTTTTAAAATGTATTAACTGGGGCATCTAGGTGGCACAGTGGATAGAGCACTGGCCCTGGAGTCAGGAGTACCTGAGTTCAAATCCGGCCTCAGACACTTAACACTTACTAGCTGTGTGACCCTGGGCAAGTCACTTAATCCCAATTGCCTCACTAAAAACATTTTTTTAATTAAAAAAAAGTATTAATCTCTTTATCATCATTTACCACTTAGCCAGTTCATCACTTAGTCATTTCAGAATCAATGGCAGATTACTTTGTTTCCAGTTTGTTACTACTTCAAGTAGTATACCTACTACTTCTAGTTCTACTACCACAACAAAAAGCTTTAATTAATGTGGGTTTTTTTGTTTTTGGGGTTTTTTTGGCGGGGCAATGAGGGTTAAGTGACTTGTCCAAGGTCACACAGCTAGTAAGTGCCAAGTATCTGCAGCCAGATTTGAACTCAGGTCCTCCTGAATCCAGGGCCGGTGCTTTATCCACTGTGCCACCTAGCTGCCCATAATTAAAGTTTTAATGTAATAGGGACCTTTCTGCTTTTGCTAGCCCTCAGGTATATGCCTAACAGTGAGATCTCTGCACACAGACCTTTTAAACAGTTGTTTTGTTTGTTTGTTTGTTTGTGGTTGTTGTTGTTGTTGTTGTTGTTGTGTGTGTATGTGTGTGTGTGTGTGTGTGTGTATGTGTGTATTTGTTTGTTTGTTTGTTTTAGCATACTCTGATTTCAATTTTCTTTCCAGAATGGTCAGATCCATTCATAACTCTGCTAACATTACCTGACTTTCCTGGCTGAATCTCCAACGTTGATTATTCTCATTTTTATTATCTTTAACAATTTGCTGGGTGTGGGGTAAAGGCTTCTTTTTAAAAAAATGAACTTAACAAAATGAGCATTTCAGTATACAAAATGGAACAGAAAAATAAATTCATCATGTAATTTTCAAAGCTATCTTGCATATCTACATTACTTTCTGAAGTCTCTTTATTTTGAAGAACTACCATCATTTCACTCTTGGTATGGTCTTATTGTGTTTGTGTGTAATGAGTTAAGTTTCTTATCCCTATTAAAAACTTCCCCTTAATGACATGGTTTTTATACTTTCTAGTGATACATGCCTTCTGAACTGACTTTGTTTACTTCTGCTTCCAGTGAATTTATGGGATAGCTGACTATTTCTTTCCTTAAAAGTCCTCCACCTCCACCCAGGGGGCTTAGGAGCCCTCATCCAGTGTGTTCCCCATTAACAATTTGTAAACTAAACTTCATTTAGTTCTTAGAAATGGATATTGACTAAGTATGTATAGCAGGAGTTGTTCATATAAAAACATCTACAAGAAGTCTAGGACGCTCTCTTGCTCAAGTACTTACATCATCCAAAGGAAAGTGGGCTCAAGCTTAGAGTGTGGCAAAGGGGTAACTAACAGCTCTTGTTTGGATGGAAGCACTTTTTTTCCTTCTGGAAGTCCTCAGACATAGTGTTGGATGCCTTTCCTTGAACCTAGTTTATACCTTCTATGATTCTGTGACTCAATGAAAGAGGCATTCTCACTTGATAAATATCAGGGTATATCATCATTTTTAGTTACATTCTTTGGGGTTGGAAATGTGAAACACACCCTCTTATACTAGTTTTAAAGTAAAGATCTCATGTGAGTCAGTTCAGCAGAAGAATTGATACAAATGTCATATTTCCCCAAATTGGACGTGTTATTGAGCCAAGGTTTTATTCCTATTCTTTAAAAATATTTATATATATATAGGGGGCAGCTAGATGGTGCAGTGGATAAAGCACCAGCCTTGGATTCAGGAAGACCTGAGTTTGAATCTGTCCTCAGATACTTGACACTTACTAGCTGTGTGACCCTGGGCAAGTCACTTAATCCCCATTGCCCTGCAAATCTATATTTATATCTATATCTTGCCAATTGTATGTGAGAACAATTTTTAACATTCATTTTTTACAATTTTGAGTTCCAAATCCTCTCCCTCTATTTCTCCCTCATTTCCCCCCTCCTTGAGGCAGTAAGCAATTTGACATAGGTTATACATCTGCACTCATGCAAAACATATTTCCATATTAGCCATGTTGCAAAAGAAAACAAAGACCAAAAACAAAATGAAAAAAAAAAAGAAAAGTGAAAAATAACATTCTTCAATCTTCATTCAAATTCCTTTTATCTTTCACTAGATGGATACCATGTTTCATCATGAGTCTTTTGGAATTGTCTTGAATCATTATATTGTTGAGAATATCTAAGTCATTCACAGTTAATGATCATATAATATTACTATTACAGTGTATAGTTTCTTCTGGTTCTGCTCACTTCATTCTGCATCAGTTCTTATAAGTCTTTCTCGATTTTTCTGAAAACATCCTGTTCTTCATTTCTAATAACACAATAGCATTCCATTACAATCATATACCACAATTTTTTCAGCTGTTCCCCAATTAATGGACATTCCCTCAATTTTCAATTCTTTTCCACCACAAAAAGAGCTGTTGTAATTTGGAACTATGCCCAAAGGGTTATGGGGCTGTGCATACCCTTTGACCCAGTAATACCACTACTAGGTCTGTATCCCAAAGAGATCATAAAAGATGGAAAAGGACCCTCATGTATTCCTTTCTATTTTCATTCAATTTTCTCTAGAGGTCTACCATATCTAACTTTTCAAAAATTCTATTCACCTCCTTAACTTCTTTCGTGTTTATCTTTTGCTTAGATTTATTTAGTTCTGAGAAGAGAGAGTTGAGGTCCCTCAATACTATAGTTTTTACTGTCTGTTTCCTCTTTCCTTCATTTAACTTCTTTAAAATTTTGGATGCTATACCATTTGGTACATATATGCTTGGTATTGATAAAATTTCATTGTCTATGATTGCTTTTTAGCAAGATGTAATTTTTTTTTTTTGGTAATTTTCTTCTTTATCTCTTTTGATTAGATCTATTTTTCCTGTTGCTTTGTCTGACATCATGATTGCTCTCTATGCTTTTTTAATGAGGAAACAGAACTTTTTTTTTTTTGGCGAGGCAATTGGGATTAAGTGACTTGCCCAGGGTCACACAGCTATTAAGTGTCAAGTGTCTGAGGCTGGATTTTGTAACGATTGGAATGGCGCCACCTGCTGGAGACTTACTGTAGAAGAGTTCTGCCCATGAAGCGAAGGTCTTTGAGGGCAAGACCAGGAGTCTTTTCTTTGGCGGGAGGAAGTGACGCGGACTAGTGGGAGGAGGAAGGAAGAGACTGGCGCTGACTCTGGGGCTCTTTCCTGAGGACGCTGGCGGAGAAGGGAGCTAGAAATGTGCTCTCCCTTTAATAGATAGGAATCTAGGCCTTTCTCTCTCTCTTTACCAAATTCTTATTCTCCTTAATAAATGCTTAAAAGTCTAACTCTTGCTAAAGCTTATAATTTATTGGCGACCACTCATTAGATATTTTAGACAGACTAGCTAGAATTTTAACCCTTAACAGATGGCTGACCACGAAGAGGAAAGCTAAACCTCAGTCTTCTTCTGATCTTCTGGTTGGGTAAGAAATTTTCTCTACCCTCTCTCTTTAACTGCTAAGTACTGGCGTACTGGCTGTGTTTTCCTTTAAATTTTTTTGAATGGACCTTTTAAACTCCCTAATTACCCTATTTTTGATTTTAGTCTGTTTAACCAGACAAATGGGAGATAAGATCATGTTAATGCTTTGTTTTTGTGGATTTTCTATTTTTCTTTTTATTTTTGTTAAAAGAGCCAGCAACTTACTCACACAAGGAAATATCTCTCCCTCTCCCAACCATGCTTTTTCAGAGAAACCTAAAGAGATTCCTGCAGCTTTTCCCAGTTCTAACAGTAATTGTTGCTTTAATTTTGCATGCCTGGAGGCAATGACCCACCCTCTAGAAGCTTTTAATCCCCTAGCACCTGGAGGCAAAGTGGGGGAAGAGGAATCCAGGCCTGAGTTCAAAATCAAGTCTGATTCAAATTGCTCTGGTCCCTCCCCTCCTCTCCAGACCCCACCCTCTACTCCTCCCATGGCCAAGCCCATAGCTTCCCCTGCCTGGGAAGTCCAGAGAACTGATGCGCATGCGCAACTTTCTCTAACTACATTTGCAGCTTCAGGCTCAGCCCTTCCCCAGCCTGGCTGTTCTTCTAAGACAACCTTAGAAAACCCTTTAAATTCCAGATATGCTCATTTTGTTCATAATTTTGCTAACCTGCTTTTGTCTTTAATTAGTAATCTTATAAAGCATTTGTATAGTGAAAAGACTGACAGACAATATAGAGGGCTTAAAGAAGAAAAACTTAAGCTGAATAAGAATGACAATCATCAACATAGTTCAAGACTCCGCTTCTTTTGCCATGGAAGGGTATATATTTTACAGAAATGTAGAAGTAAGCAGCAAGGTATTGATATGAGTATTGGGGATTTTAGATATCGGAATCAAAAGTGTTCTAAATTCACTCAGATTATTAATAGTATCAGTTCAGAGGTTACATAGGATTTCTATGCTATTACATATACATTTTGAAATTAATGGTATGGGTTTATTTTCATAGAGATTTTCATGCTTTTGAGATTGTGTCTTATACTTAGTTTCTAAAACAAGGAGAATATTTGTAAAAGCTTTTTATAGTCATATGATCAAGTTTATATTTTATAATACTCTTATTAATATTAAGTTCATGCTCATTTAGATTTCCTTAGTTTGAATTTCACTGTATTTTATTGTTCCATGTGTATTTTTTTCTATTCATTTATCTAATTTTTAAAAATTGCAAGATGGTTTTGATTTCATAATACAATGTTAATTCTAGGAGTATCGTGCTCCCATATTCTGAGTTGTTTGTTTTTGTTATTTTTTCTCAACTGATTATTTGATCAAATTCTTTAAAGCATTTCCCTGGCAAATTGGTTGCCATGGCAAGTGTAAATTGATTCCAGAAGTATTATTTTTGATAAGCATATTCCAAAAAAAAAAAAAAAAAGAGGGGAACATTTGTAAAAGTTGTCTTTGAGATTGTGTTGTGCTTTAACTTGTATTTAAATATGTTCAGATTTTTCAAAAAAGTAATTGTATACTAAGTTAAAAAAAAGGGGGTATTATTTGAAATTGTTGCATAATTATATATTGTGTTCTGAGTCAAGATGTATTCGCATTTTTGCAATCATTTATTATCCTCAATTTTTAAATCCATATGAGACTTGGATTATGGGAACTTATCATTTAAGACATTAATTGCCTTTATTCTGAGTTATCAGATGCCAGTTGGCCAAGATGCCATCCAATCACAAGAGGAATACATGCAAGAGCAGACACTGAACTGTCACATGAGGGGAGACATGCATGAAGTCAAGGTATGGCCGAGGGAACGGCTTTTGACAAATGTTGAGGTTGGATTCTCTTGGTTTAATATTTTATTTTATTTTTCCCCACAATATTGTACAGATGGCTGGAAGTATTGATCCCACCCATCTCACTTCTACACCTGGCTTCTATGCTCCCTCCTATATGCCTGATGCCATGGACATCTCAATCCCATGCATCTGATTAAGTCTGACTCAGTTTCCTCCAATATGTTCGGTGGCATGGACATGTATTCCATCCACCTATTTTAAGCCTGGCATACTGTATGGGCAGTACATGTTGCTCAAGTGTGGGAATGCTCATATCCCATCATTTCTCTGTTCTTTTATGGTAACCCCCATAATTATCTCAGGTGTCATGATAAATACAGTGTTGAATTTGGCCTTGACACCTGTTACCAATTATATTAGATTTTTTAATTTCTCATAATGGCATGAGGATAATTAGGCAGATGATGCAAAAAGTGATGAAACAAAGATAAAAAATTATTTTTAATAATTAATATCGCAGCAATTGTCTTCTCAATTACCCTCCATAAGGGGGGGACTATAGTAAGATTATAATTTTAAAGAATGTTTCAATTTTTGTTTTATTATATGTTTCATGTGTAACAACTAAGATTCTGAATTCCCTTAGACATGTTTTTGAGAACTTTCATTGTTTGATTTGATTATTGACAAAGCTATTTTAAAGTTGTGTTAAGCTCAATTTTGTAGGAAATTTTCCTGGCTGATTACCAGCATCCACACATCAACCCCTGAAAAGACTTCCATTCCACGACTACACCTAGAGGACATCTGAGAAAAGACTTTCAGAGACTTTAAATGAACAGTTTTGATTTGTTGTTTTTGTTGTTTTTTTTCTCTTTCTGTTATAATATACACCATCTGTAACATGTATTCTCTGCAGAGGCCCTCCCTTTGCAAGACTAATGTCAAAGCGTCGGTTCATGAGGACAAAAAAAAATCGCCCCTCTGGACAAAACTTTCCTCTCTTCCTTTTCTATATTGTTGTTCACATATTATTAGTTAGCAATAGTTATTATATTGTTTTTACTGTTCCGTCAAGGAAACATTTTGTTTCTTGAGGAACAACAGGGGGGACTGTAACGATTGGAATGACGCCACCTGCTGGAGACTTACTGTAGAAGAGTTCTGCCCATGAAGCGAAGGTCTTTGAGGGCAAGACCGGGCGTCAGGAAGTGATGCGGGCTAGTGGGAGGAGGAAGGAAGAGACTGGCGCTCGGTCTCACACTCTTTCCTTTGGACTCTGGTGGAGAGCTGAGCTAGAAATGTGCTCTCCCTTTAATAGATAGGAATCTAGGCCTTTCTCTCTCGCTCTTTACCAAATTCTTATTCTCCTTAATAAATGCTTAAAAGTCTAACTCTTGCTAAAGCTTATAATTTATTGGCGACCACTCATTAGATATTTTAGACAGACTAGCTAGAATTTTAACCCTTAACAATTTGAACTCAGGTCCTCCTGAATCCAGGGCCAGTGCTCTACCCACTGCACCACCTAGCAGCCTCTATGCTTTTTTAAATTTAGCTGAAGCACAATAAATTCTGCTTCAGCAGAATTACCTTTCTCTGCTTTATATGTCTCTTGTAAACAACATATTATAGGATTCTGTTTTTTAATCCACTGTGCTATCCACTGTTTATCCTTCTCTCTCTCCCTCTTTTCACCCTATCCTTCCTCACAAGTGTTTTGCTTTTGACTAACACCTTACCTAATCTACCATCCCTTCTATGAGCCCCGCCCCTTATCCCTCTTCCCTCCTACTTCCCTGTAGGGTAAGATAGATTTCTCTACCCAACTGAGTGTCTGTGTTATTCTCTCTTTGAACCAATTCTGATGAGAGTAAGGTTCAAGTGTTTCCCACCATCCCCCAAACCCTGCTTTCCCCTCCATTGTAAATAGGTGTTTCATGCCTCTTTTATGAGATAATTTATCCCATTCTATCTATCTCTCCCTTCCGCTTTTTCCACCCCTTTCTCACCCCTTGGTGTGTGGTGTTTTTGTTTTTTTTATATCATCCCATCATAGTCAACTCAAGTCCATATTCTCTGTCTATGTATATTCCTTCTAACTGCCCTAATAGTGATAAAGTTAAAAGTATCTTAAGTTACAAGGATCATCTTCCCATATAGGAATGTAAACATGCTAACTTTATTGAATTCCTTGTATTTTCTCTAGAAAATCTCTAGATTGAAATGAAATCTCTATTTCATTTAATATCTATTTTTTTCTCCTGAAGGATTATACTAAGTTTTGCTAAGTAGGTGATTCTTGGTTGTAATCCTAGCTCCTTTGCCCCCTGGCATATCATATTCTAAGACCTCCAATCCTTTAATGTAGATGATGCTAAATCTTGTGTTATTTTGACTGTGGCTCCATGACATTTGAATTCTTTCTGGTTGTTTGTGATATTTTCTCCTTGTCCTGGGAGCTCTGGAATTTGGCTATAATATTCCTTGGAGTTTTCATTTTGGGATCTCTTTCAGGACATGATCTGTGGATTCCTTCCATTTCTATTTTACCCTATAGTTCTAGACTATTAGACTAATTTCTTAAAATATAATATCTAGGCTCTTTTTTCCCCCATGGTTTTCAGGTAGTCCAATAATTCTTAAATAATCTCTCCTGGATCTGTTTTCCAGTTCAGGTGTTTTTCCAATGAGATATTTCACATTTTCTTCATTTTTTTTTTTTTGCTTTTGATTTGACTTTATTGTTTCTTGATGATTCATGGAGTCATTGGCTTTCACTTGTCCAATTTTAATTTTTAAGGAATTATTTTATTTAGTGAGTTTTTGTACCTCCTCTTTCATTTGGTCAATTCCACTTTTTTTCCTCTATTCTAAATAATGCTATAATTTATTAAAATAATACCTAAACATGACACAATTAATTTTGAACCATAAACTTATGCGAATGTCCATGTTTCTCTTAATTTATGTACTTAAGTGATAACACTTATTTTTCCATATAGTTTGAATAGCATCATGGACACACAGCAAATACTAAATCAATAAAGCAATAGGGTCAATTCCACTTTTTAAGGAATCATTTTCTTCAATTAATTTTTGTACATCTCTTTCCATTTTTGTGCTTTCTTCACCAAGCTGTTGACCCTTTTTCATGCTTCTCTTATATCACACTTATTTCTTTTTTTTAATTTAGAATTTTATTTTTTTCCAAATTATACGTAAAAACAATTTTAACGTCAGTTTTTAAAACTTTGTTTTTCAAATTCTTCTCCTCTATCCCTATCCCCGCTTAAGAACACAAGCAATTCAATGTAGGTTATACATATGTAATCATGCAAAACATTTCCACATTAGGTTGTGAAATAAAACAGACAAAAAAAAAACCTTAAGAAAAAGGAACTAAAAAAATTATGTCTCAATCTGTATTTAGACACTATCAGTTCTTTCTCTGGAGATGGATTGCATTTTTTATAAGTCCTTCAGAGTTGTCTTGGATCATTGTATTATTGAAAATAGCTGTCATTCACAGCTGATCATCTTACAATATTCCTGTTACTTTGTAAACAGTACATTTCACTTTGCATCAGCTCATGTAAGTTTTTCCAGGTTTTTCTAATAGCATCCTGCTCATCATTTCTTATAGAACAATAGTGTTCCATCATAATCTCATCCCACAATTTGGTCAGCCATTCCCTAATTGATGGGCATCTCCTCAATTTCAAATTCAACTTTTGGATACTGACCTAGTATTGGTATTACTAGGTCAAAAAATATGCATGGTTTTATAGCCCTTTGGCCATAGTTCCAAATTGCTCTACATAATGTTTGAATCAGTTTACAACTTCACCAAGAGTGCATTAATGTGTCATTTCCCCCACATTCCCTACAACATTTGTCATTTTCCTCTGCTGTCCTATTATCTAATCCAATAGGTATGAGGTAATACCCCAGAATTGTTTTGACCCTCATCTCTTCAATCAATAGTGAGTTAGAGCATTTTTTTTCATATAGCTCTAGGATGGCTTTGATTATTTCATTTGAAAACTTCGTATCTTTCGATCATCTATTAATTGGGGAATGGCTCTTATTTTAACAAATTTGACTCAGTTCTCTGTGTTTGAGAAATGAGGCCTGTCAGACGAGTTTTCTTCAAATTTTTTCACAGTTACTATTGCTAACTGTATTTCCCTCCATCCTATTCCCTTCCCATGATATTTACTCTATTTTGTATCTTCTGTCACATTGTCCTCAAAAATGTTTTGCTTCTAACTGCCCTCTCCCCCAATCTACCCTCCCTTCTATCCTCCCCATCCCCTTACCCCTTTCCATTCCTACTTTTCTGCAGTGTAAGATAGATTGCTATACCCAATTGAAAGTGCATGTTATTTCCTCTTTGAGATGATTCTGATAAATAAGGTTCACTCACTCCCCAGCAACTTCCCCATCTTCCCCTCATTATATAAGCTTTTTCTTGTTTCTTTTATGTGAGATATTTTACCCCATTCCACCTCTGCCTTTCCCTTTCTCCTAGTGCATTCATTTCACCCATTAATTTTATTTTTTAAAGATATCATCCCTTCATATTCAACTCATACCTGTGCCCTCTGTCTAAATATACTCCATCCAGCTGCCCTAATAATGAGAAAGTTCTTATGAGTTACAAGTATCATCTTCCCATATAGGAATGTAAATAGTTTAACCTTTTAATATCCTTTTTGATTTATTTTTCCTGTTTACCTTTTTATGCTTCTCTAGGGTCTTGAAAGGGTCTTGTGTTTGAAAGTCAAGTTTTCTATTCAGCTCAGGTCTTTTCATCAAGAATGTCTGAAAGTCTTATTTTCCCCCTGAAATAATCCTTTTTGGTTGTAATCCCATTTCCTTTGTACTCTGGAATATCATATTCCAAGCCCTCCCATCCTTTAATGTACAAGTTGCTAGATCTTGTATTATCTTGACTGTGGCCCCACAATACTTGAATTGTTTCTTTCTGGCTGCTTGCAATATTTTCTCCTTGACCTGATAGCTTTGGAATTTGGCTACAATATTCCTAAAAATTTTAATTTTGGGATCTCTTTCAGGTGGTGATCTGTGGGTTCTTTCAATTTCTATTTTACCTTCTGGTTCTAGAATATCAGGGCAATTTTCCCTGACAATTTCTTGGAAGATTATGTCTAGATTTGTTTTTTTTTTTTTGATCATGGCTTTTAGGTAGTCCAGTAATTTTCAAATTATCTCTCCTGGATCTATTTTCCAAGTCAGTTGTTTTTCCAATGCGATATTTCACATTGCCTTCTATTTTTTCATTCTTTTGGTTTTGCTTTATTGTTTCTTGATTTCTCATAAAGTCATTAACTTCTGTTTGCTCAATCCTATTTTTTTCCTTTCCTTTCCTTTCCTTTTTTTTGTGTGTGTGCGTGAGGCAATTGGGGTTAAGTGACTTGCCCAGGGTCACACAGCTAGTAAGTGTTAAGTGTTAAGTTGGGCTCTGCTACTGGAGTGGAGAGGGCAATGTCCCAAGCTTCAGGTTTTTGGTGCTGTTTTCAGAATTAATTCTGGGGATCTGTAAGTTTTTGATTCTTTCAAGATGGTATGATTTAAAGAGAGATATGTTTACTGCTTTCTTGGTCTATGCTCTGGTCTATGAATGACCACAAGCACTCTTTTACACTTAGACCAGTGACCGGGATTCCTGTTCCCCTATGGCTGCATGTTATCATATACTAGTTATTCTCCCCAGCCTGGGACTATAACTTGAGTCTGTGACCTGGATCCCTGTTTGGTCGAGCAATTGTTTTTTACCCAGTACCAGTAGTGTTCCCTGCAATGTTCTGACCAGTTGTTCAGCCCCATTACAGTCTGTGGGCTGCACAGAGAACTCCACGAGTTGCTGCTGCTGGCTTGCCCTGGAGTTGTGGGCCTCACTGCTGGCTTGTGCCAGGGATCCGGGGCCTTGGGGTCTTGCTGCTGGCTTCCACCAGAGTGGGCTGGGAACAGAGTAGGATTGGCTATTGCTGGTTTGCTTGGGTCACCTACAATAGAGTGCACTGTACTCTCATCTCAATGAGACAGACCTTTCCTGTTGATCTTCTGAGTTGTCTTAGACTGGAAAATTGTTTCACCCCATCTTTTTGTTGGTTCTGCCATTCCAGAATTTGTTTTGAGGCATTATTTAAAGTTGTTTGGAGGGGAATTTGGAAGTGCTCAGTCACCTGAGTTCCTGCTTTACTCTGACATCTTAACTCTGCCCTCCATTAGTCATATAGTTTCTCTGAGACATATCTCTTAGAATTAGTTTGTGTGGAATAAGTTTAATTTCTTATTATCTCTGTTAATTTCCCTTAATGTCATGTTTTGTTCTTGTTTTGCTTTCTGGTATAACATTTCTGGGATGACTTTCCTCACTCCCACTCTATTGCACATATTAGATGGCTAACTACTCTCCCTCATGGATTAAGGAGGGTGACAGTTTTCTTCTTTTATTATTTTCTAACCACCAATTTCTTTCTTAACAACAACAAAAACAGCAACAACAACAACAACAACAACAAATCCCTCTAAAACCTATCCTAAACTTAACATTATACCTCTTTAAATGACCTTTTAAATAAGATGAAATTGCTTACTGTTCTTTTCACCCATTTCAAGAGAAGCTAGAGTGTTATTTTTGCCAGCTTTGGAATTCTAAAAACCCCAAAAATCATGACCTTTGGTTGACTTCTTGAATATTCTCTATGTAGTGGTCTGCCAGCTGGAGGCTTGTAGGCTTTCTTTACAAACATTTGTAAGGAAAAATCCATTCTTTCCCTAAAAATGATATTTGACTTTTTAGTGTAGCAGGTCAGCCTTTAGGGACCTAAGGCTTGTTTACTGACTTATATGTTTTGATTAAGAGCAAGAGAGTCATGAATCTACTAGCTGCTTCTTAATGGCCTGCCTTTAATTTTATTTTAAACCAGAAAAGCTGTCCTATGACTTCAGTAATAAATGAGTTTCTATCATACCCTTAAAAGCCACCACAAATCAAGTAGTTGTTTAATTACAGAAATCAAGGTTCCAAACTTAAGAAACATTTCAATTGTTTCAAAGAGAAAAATGTCTTATCCTAAACTTAACCTTAGATTTCATCTCTATCCCAATAGAAAATTCTTTCATATAAAAAAGAATCATCAAACATATTAATATTCAGTATTTTTTCATCATTGAATGCTGAAATATAATGACCTGGTTTTTTTTTTTAGTTTATGTTTGAAGGACTAAGTTCAAATCGCCTTTTGAACATTTATTACATGCCAGAATATTGTTTGAGATTGAAAGAAATAGAAAGTTTATTCTGGGGGTCTTAACTGGGGGCCATATACTTGTTTTAAAAATATATTTTGGGGGGCAACTAGGTAGCAAAGTGGATAAAGCACCAGCCCTGGATTCAGGAGGACCTGAGTTCAAATCCAGCCTCAGACACTTGACACTTACTAGCTATGTGACCCTGGGCAAGTCACTTAACCCTCATTGCCCTGCAAAAAGAAAATAAATGTGTGTGTGTGTGTGTGTGTATTATAAATTTCTGTGTTTTATTTTATGCATTTTTTTAAAAAAATCATTATTCTGAGAAAGAAATTCAGTCTAGCCTTGGAATTGATACATTGCAAGTACCCTCTACTCCTTTTTTCTCTTCCTCTAATTGGATGACTCCTCCCAGAACCTCCATTTTAGGAAGGCACCTAGGCCAGCCATGTCTCATTCTCCAGGTGGTACTCCACTCCTTTTTGAGCTTCCTTTTATGTGTTATCTTCTCCATTAGAATGTAAAGTCCTTGAGGGTGGTAGGGACTGTCTTTCTTTCTGCCTTTATTTGTATTCCCAGTTTTTAGCACAGTGCCTGGGCACATAGTAAGTACTTAATAAATCTTTGTTAGCTGACACTTGACTGAATCCATAGGCTTTACCAGCCTGCCAGAGGGGTCTGTGACACAAAAAACGTTTAAGAACTTCTGGCTTAGATAAACCTGATTCCTGCCTTTTTGGAGTTTACAAGTTTGATCATCGCCCTCTAAGGATACTGTGTGCCTGACTTTTGCTTATGGTTAAAGTAAATTTTTTTTTCTCACCAACATGCCCTATATAAAAATGCTCTTATTCTTTGGACTAAATACACATAGATGCCTGATGTCTAGTTATGGTGGTATTCTTTATGTCATTGTCATATTTAGTGTCTTACTCCTTTTCTTACACCTAGTCCTATCTAAAATAACTCAGAAAGAATTGAGGAACAGAAACAACACAATAATAGCCATATTTTAAGTTCAATTTCATTTCCCTAAGAAATCACAGTTTCAATTTCTGGCTTATGTTAGGCTTTACAAAGCGCTTTCTCAACAAAAATATTTGATGTAAGTTGTGGAAAGGGTTATTATTTCCATTTTTCAGATGTGGAAACATGCTGAAAAAAGGTGGTAACTTGCCTATGATTAATCAGCTAAGTTGAACCTCAGTCTTCTAACTCCCAAGTCCAGGGTGCTTTTCCCTTCATTTTACAAGACTACATTGTCATTTGAGGTACCCATTTTGGAAGATGAAGACAATTTCTGTGCTTAGTTCTATTATTTTTGTAACTTTGGTTTCCCCTAGAAATTTGATTCTTTATGGTATTTAATTTTTAAATGTAATCTTTAAAGTCAAATTTGAAATTATAAAGGAACCCACATGTTAGATTTTAAGTTATCAGTCACTAAAATATAGTGTAGTAGTATTGTTTAGCTATAGATGATCCAAATTTTAGAAAATGGATTAATGATTAAATGAATGAGTAAGTATTTATTGGTAGATACCTTCAAGGAACTTTACAGTTAATTGATCCATTCTTTCCACATAGTTACTAATTTTTTTTTTTTTTGGTGAGGCAATTGGGGTTAAGTGACTTGCCCAGGGTCACACAACTAGTAACTGTCAAGTGTTTGAGGCCGGATTTGAACGCAAGTCCTCCTGACTCCAGGGCCGGTGCTCTATCCACTGTGCCATCTAGCTGCCCCCACATAGTTACTCTTACTGATCATCTTTTCTGTTAGATAATACATTATTCTATAATTTACTTGAAGAAAAAAAATATAAAAATTAACAATTGAAACAATAGGAGAACAATTGAAAATTAAATTGTGTGATTCTTTAAGAATCTTGGAGTTCAAAGAATTGAGAGATCAGTATGGGCTGGGAAAGATGGTACTTAGGCTATGAAGAATAGATAGGATTATTTTTGGAGTCAATGGGGTTAAGTGATTTGCTCAGGGTCACATAGCTAGTAACTGTTTGAGGCCAGGTTTGAATTCTGGTCCTTCTGACTCCAGGACCCATACACTATCCACTGCACCACTGAACTGCTCCTAGATAGGATTTTTTTTTTTTTTTTTTGGTGAAGCAATTGGGGTTAAGGGACTTGCCTAGGGTCACACAGCTAGTAATTGTTAAGTGTCTGAGGTCGGATTTGAACTCAGGTCCTCCTGAATCCAGGGCCTGTCTTCTATCCACTGTGCCACCTAGATAGGATTTTAATAGAAAAAAGCAGAAGGAGCATTATCTTAGCAGGGAGAACCATATAAATAAGTCACTGAGGCAGAAACAAGTATGATAGGTGTTGGTTGGGGGAGGGATGTATGAAAGGGTAGACAGTGAAGAAAACCTGCCTGATTAGAACTGAGAATCTGTAACTGTGTTGAAAGAGTGGCCCTTCTCTTTTCCAAGGTCAGCACTTCTACTATATGAGATCTCATCCCCTCTTGTCTTCTCTGGTAGATTCCTCTCAATATCATGCCCTTCTGTCTATAACCTTCAGACTTTTCATATCTACTGATTTCTTCTTAGTTGCCTAGAAGCACATTTGATCCTACCATCCTTGCTAGTTATCATCCTGTATCTATTTCCCTTCTCAGCTAAACTCCTTAAAGAAGCCATGTATACTTGGTGCTTTCTCTTCCTCTCCTAAATCCTCTGTAATATGGCATCATTCAACTAAGACTGCTCTATCCAAAGTTACCAATGATTTCTTTTTTTGGGGGGGGGGAGGGCAGGGCAATTAGGGTTAAGTGACTTGCCCAGGGTCATACAGTGTCAAGTGCCTGAGGCTGGATTTGAACTCAGGTCCTCCTGAATTGAGGGCTGGTGCTTTATCCACTGTGCCATCTAGCTGCCCCAACAATGATTTCTTTTTTTTTTTCTTTTTTTCTTTTTTTTTTGCGGGGCAATGGGGGTTAAGTGACTTGCCCAGGGTCACACAGCTAGTAAGTTTCAAGTGTCTGAGGCTGGGTTTGAACTCAGGTACTCCTGAATCCAGGGCCGGTGCTCCAACCTCTGTGCCATCTAGCTGCCCCCAACAATGATTTCTTAATTGCCAAATCTAATGTTCTCTTTTTTGTTTTCTCATTATTCTTCAACTTTCTGCAACATTTGAGATTTGGTCACATCACCTCTAGGATCAAATGTTTGTTTAGCATTTTAATGGAGGGCATCACCTATTAGATTGTGAACTTCTAGGCAGGGACTTACCTTCCTTTGTATCCCCATTATCTAGCACTTAATATATTTTGACTGGTTTACTGACATTTAAGGCACTGCACAAATTAGCCCCTTCCTACCTTTCCAGTCTTATACTTTACTCAGCTTTCTGCACTGTATGATACAGCCATACTTTGCTTTTTCTCACCAACTACATCCTGTCCCCTGATCTAGAGGTTTTCTACATGATGTCCGTCTCAGACCTAGAGTGGCCTCCCTCCTTCCTGCTGTCTCTTAGAATCTTTCAGGATTCCACTTAAAGGTTACCCTCTGGAGATATCTCTTCCCATTCCCCCCAAATGCTAGTTCTTGAATGGATCTAGTTACTTACATGTGGGCTTCCTCAGTATATAAGTGTCTTAAGAGTAGGAAATGCTTGTGCCTCTCTTTGTATCCTCTGTGCTTAGTTCAGTACATGAAACATGGAAAGAACTTAATAAGTGGATATTCCCTGACTATGTTAGAGAATGACAGGTTCGATAAGTAGAGTGGGACCTTGGTGTTTAAAGTAGCTAATTGGGATAGTGCTTAACCTCTTTCAGGTCACTATGACACTATTTACTATCGAGTTGGCAACCTGTGGATTAGGGATTAGTGCCAACAGGTCCAAAGTCAGATTCAAGGTTTACAGTGGCAGTGGCTCTGTTTTCTGGCTCAGAGCTTGAAAATGTTGCTGGCTCAGGGCCCAACTTCTGATTTGGAAGGCCTGGCTAATGAATGTCAGCATATAGCACTTCTAGTTCATTAGGTCATTCTGCCCTGAAACTTCCAGTTGAGTGAAAACTTGCAAGTTGATGGTGAGATCTGTGATTGAGGGCCTGATGGTAGATAATGGGCTACTTTTGAAGCCCAGGCACAGACATATGTTTGTACTAGATTGTACTACATCAGGCATGCAAATTAAATAAAGAGAAAATATATTTAACATAAGAAGCTTATTAAAAATTGTGAATATAATTACTTTTACTATTCTATTTATTTCACAGTTCTGTTATCTTTTCTATAACAGAGCACTGGAATTTGTAGCAGAATTTTGTTCTGTCATCTTACAAAATATCAACTATCTCTTTTATATTTACCAAGTTCTAAAAATAATGCATCTGATATCATGGAATATCAAGAGCCTTAAGAAGGACGAATGACTTATGAGAGCAGCCCCAATGTTTTAAAGTCATCTCTGCTCCACAGTAGCCTCTAGGGAAACCAGAACTGGAATTGTCCAGAGCTAATAATAGAGATTTAAATTCACTTTTGTTTGGACCTAGAGAAACCTCATGGTTTAAAAACCAAGCTACATCTCTAGGTATAATCTAGAGTGGACCCAGACCTCTGGGTTGATTGAGTCTTAGAGGGGCATATGACAGGGGTGGAGAAGGGAGTTTTGGTATTTGTCCCTGTGTGTGTTTTTTAATATGGCATCTCAATTTCAAAGATCTAAGTCAGGCTTTCTAAACAGAACCGTGAAAAATCACAGCCACCATTTTTGTTATTTGTGACAGACACAAACTACTTGTTTACCCTAAGTGTTGGAGAGATAATGATATGCTTACATGTTGTTATGGCAGAATTACTGCAAGGAGTTTTGTATCATAGAAAATTATCTTGAAATCATTCCCCAGCATATCATCCATTATTAATACCTACTTAAAACAGTGAAACATAGAATGTCATCTTTAAATCTTTTCATTAGTCAACTTGATTTTCTTCAAGCATTCCCTTTGGACAGTTAATTTAAGATATAATAACCTTCACTCAGTTGATTTATTCTTTTTGAGGAACTTTTGCCAATTTTCTCTGTTTAAAAAGGGGGGGCAGCTAGGTGGCATGGGTAATGTAACTATGTAACTAAAATGAAAACAGAAAGGGCTCCATTTTCTGTTCTGTAATCTCTATGTGGGAAACCTGTGTTTTAAAGACTAGCATGACTTTCTGTCTTGAGTACTACAGAAGTCTTTTGTTTGTCAGAAGTGGGATTGACTATTTCAGATGGATTTCTGATACACTGAGCTTATACTACTTTCTTCTTGTTAGCTTAGAACTTCAGTTCTAAAGAAGTAAAACTTGATGGTTGTGTTCTTTTTTCAGTTCCTGATGCTCATTAGGATGTTTCCCTCTGCAAACCCATCCTGCTAAATAGGCCTGGATGCCATTCAGGTTGAAAAATACATAATCATTTTCATGTTTCTTAACTTCGTTGCATCACCCATAGATGCACTTCCTGACCAAATGACTATCTTCCGCCCAACCTCAGCAACTGAGAATTGTGACTTCTCTTTGTAGAAATCTTGCCCCAGCTTAATTCTCAGTAGTCTTTAAAATCACTTCTTGTCCAATACGGTAATCACATGATTGGGTGGTTTTCTTTGGTTTTCTTCGTGTTTTTAACCTGCAGTTACAATTAGAGTATTGCTGAGTCAGTTTAGTGAAATTCTTAAGTAGAGAACTGTATAAATAAGTATATTTAAGTATACAGTGTTAAGCCATGACAGGGGTGTGTGTGTGTGTAGAGATATATATTGCCCTTGGAATGAGCTGAGACAATTCCCCTTTACCCCCGCCCCAGGAATTAGATTTCTTTTTCCCCCATTGCAATCTGTTCTTCAAAAACAACAGGGGGCAGCTAGGTGGTGTAGTGCACTAGCCCTGGATTCAGGAGGACCTGAGTTCAAATCTAACCTCAGACGGTTGGCACTTATTAGCTGTGTGACCCTGGGCAAGTCACTTAACCCTCATTGCCCTGTAAAAAAAACAAACCAAAAACATTAGAGAAGGGCAAGTGTTACTTTAGGGGAAGCTAGGTGGCACAGTGGATAAAGAACCAGCCCTGGATTCAGGAGGACCTGAGTTCAAATCCAGGCTCAGACACTTGACACTTACTAGCTGTGTGACCTTGGGCAAGTCACTTAACCCTCATTGCTCTGAAAATTTTTTAAATCCCCAAACAATTGTATTAGATGAAGATCATTAATAAATTATAGTATACATTAATTATAGAAATCCATATTTTCAAGCTTCTCCCTTCTCCCATATTTCTAACTAAAGTTGTACTTTTCTCCCTCCTTGTCTTTTGTGTGGCTTCTCTGGCTTCCTTAGTCTCTGCTAAAATTCCCCTTTCTGACAGAAGAATTTTCCAGTCTTTCTTAATGCTAATGTCTTTCCTCTAAGGTTATCTCCAATTTGACCTGTGTATAGTTTGTACATACTTGTTTGCATGTTGTCTCTCATGTTAGATTGTGAGTTCCTTAAGGGTGGGACCTATGTTTTTGCCTTTGTATCCCTGATGCTTTAACACAGTGCTTTGGGTTTTATTGGCCAGGGAGGGGGAGGGGGAGTGTTGTTCAATTATTTCCAACTCCTTGTGACTGCTTTTTTAAAGTTTTCTTGGCAAAGGGACCAGAGTGGTTTGCCAATTCCTTCTCTACATTGCTCATTTTATAAATAAGAAACTTAGGCAAACAGGGTTAAGTGACTTGCTCAGGGTCACACAGCCAGGAAGTATCTGAGGCCAGATTTGAACTCATGAAGATAAGTCTTCCTGACTCCAAGTCCAACACTCTGTTCACTGCCTAGCACATGGTAGGGGCTTAATAAATGCTTGCTAACTTGACTTGAGCTATGAATAAATAGCACATCATTAACTGAATTTTAATTACCTTTGTAAACCCAGAGGCCCTTTTGCTGATATTAGCAAACAAAATGAAACAGTAAAGTAAGACAAATGGACTCAGAAGAGCAAAGTGTTATAGATGATCAATTTAGTGGATAATCAACTCCCCAACTGAGGGTGAAGTTATGTTGTTTCCTCAAGTTCTTTTGTAAATCAGTGGTTTGGCACTCAAAACACGTTTTCTAATAGGTATAATGTGTAACACAACAGGGTATTAGGCCAGTCCACAAAAGCCTGATTAATATGCTTTAAATATATAATAATAGTAATAATAATACAAATAATACACTTAATCACTGAGTGTAACATTATTTCTATAATGGAAAGTACATTCCAAGTTCATTTCTAGGTATCCAGATACATTGGCTCTGTTAGACAGAGGTTTCGAAACTAGACAAAAAGTTTTTGTCAGTGTGATATTGGATGATTGTATAGAATGCCTTTATTTAAATAGGCTCTTGAGAATGTAGTTTGGCCTGGTGTTGTATGGATGTCAGTAAAGAACATAAAGGCCCCTAAAGAATATTTTGACACTGCATTCATTTTTATATTTTATATAGTTATTACTTGTGTTCTTGGGAATACATGGTTTTAAATTAGCTATGGGATATGGGGGGAAATAACTGATGAAGCTTTTTACCATTTGGTCCAGACTAAAGTGATATAATCCATCAGTGATAGCTAATGACTGATGTTTCAGGCTGAAGCAAAAGACTTGTCCTTTGCATCTCTCTAGATACATAATATCACCTGTCTGTTTCACAGAGCCAGACAAAGTGGTACAATTCCTGTGACCCTGTTGTGGTGAAGAACTTTTTATCACTCCAGATGAGGAAATGGTGCTTTTGAGACAGATTTCTCTCTCTCTCTCAATATATTTAATTGGCTTGTTTTATTAGACTATGTATGTATTTTAGGATATATATATATATATGTATATATATATATATATATATATATATGTATATATATATATATATATATATGTATATATATATATATATATATATATATATAAAATACAATTTGAGATCTTGTTTTATAGCATATTTTACTTATATCAGAATTAGAGGTTTTAGAGTAGAAGAAATTTGAATATAAAAATGAGCTAATACATGCAAAGTGCTTTACCAACATTAAATTAGCACTATACAAATGTTGATATCATTAATGGTGGTAGTAGAAGAAAGGAAGGAAAGCAGAAGGAAAGAGGAAGGGAAGGAAAGACAGAAAGATGAGTTGTTTTTATTGCCTAATTGGAAAATATCTTTCTTTTATGCCA
This sequence comes from Dromiciops gliroides, assembly GCF_019393635.1. Lineage (NCBI taxonomy): Eukaryota > Metazoa > Chordata > Mammalia > Microbiotheria > Microbiotheriidae > Dromiciops > Dromiciops gliroides. The sequence goes on from NC_057862.1 coordinate 146,419,382, forward strand.
CTTATGTTGATTTTTCTCTCGTCCTTTCACTTGCTTATGTTCCATCTGTTTGTTTTAACCTTGTTAGTCAGCAATAGCTTGTTATAATTACCCATCTGTTACACTAGCCATGGTAGATTGTAAGTGCCGCTTAATTTTACAAGAAGTTTAGTGACAGCGATACTGGTTTGCATCAATAGGCTAACAGGATCCTTAACATTGTGAGTTGCACATCTGGCACTGCTTTCGTTTTGGATTGAGTAGTAGAATGACTTCAGTTTTTTCCACTACAGGCATTAGTTTATGCATTTTTAAAAGAATGTTCTCTTTCTCAATAGCTGAATCATACTGACTAGGCAAAGCAGATTGTTTGATTTTATATCTTTGGGAAGGGTATAAAAATAATATTTACATGGGTAGGGTGACTTTGAAACTCTTCCTGGAAAACAATGAGGCAGGTAATAATTGTTTCAGATCCAGTATGCATCCTAGCTTCTATTCTTTTAAGTTTTCTTTTTGGTAAAATCTAATTCAGTAGTTCTGTTTGGCTTTGTTATTCTTTATGTGGAATATTTTTACACGTTTTTACTCATTTCAGAATTAATGGAAAGTGTGATACATATTCAATGCTTTGGTCCAAAGAATTAGTTTCAGTATATATTGGAGGAAATGTCATTGACGTGTTATTTTTTCCAGTGATGATTTTGTTGACTTACCAGTTGGGCTTACTTAAAGCAGAGGATCATAAAGACAGTGATTTTACTTCATCTTTTAGTTTTGAAGGGACCCAGCTTAGATGAAAGTCATATGTGGTCCTTATGCAGAAAGTATAAACAAGGAAATCCCCTGTTTAGAAGATTAATAGACTCAAGTGGTTTTCTAGTTTTTAAGGTACATTGTCTAAGAAACAATAAATTAAGAAAACAAATAACAAACTTAAGTAGTATTGTTTTTGGAGTTTTTATTGCAGGTTATCATGAATTTATGATAGGGAAAGAAACTGAAGTCTTAGGAATATTTAAAGCCTTTATTCTGCAAGGAATTTTATATCAGAATTTGTGTATTTGACAAAATATAAATGCTTTTCAAGATATTTTACAAAAGTTAAATATTTGTTTAACGATCAGCTCAAAAGCTAATATTTTGACATTGGCATGCATAATACTACTTTCAGATTGAGTATGTGTTAGTTACATATTTAATTTTGAATGTGTAAAATTTGTGAGAGACTTGTCATGCATCAAATTTGTCATCCTCATATGATAATAGAAATACCAAATAAATTTTGCTGACTGGATGTGCAAGTTAAAAAAAACAACCTTTTCTAGATGTTTCAGCATTCTTATTAGAATTTTTTCACAACAATATGATTGCATTTTATTTTGCTATTCACATTTTGATGCTTTTAGTGTTTTAGAGATCCTTTGTTTGCAACTGGGTATGTAATTATATTTTTATTATTGTCGTGTGATTTATCTCCTATTAGAAATTTTGAGAGTTGAGTAGATAATTTACCTTTTAATCTGTAATCTGCCTTGAGTTACCTAGATATATTACTAATTTTAATGTTTTAGCATTTAGTTTTCATATTGTCTGGAATTGACAAAGTTTGGTCAGTCCCAGCTCAGAACAAAAATAAAGAAATCCTTTCATATGTATAATTCATATATTAATTTTTGCATCTCGCTATCATGCTTTGAATTTGCTGTTATAGCTGATCCATCCTCGATAGCTAGTATTGCATTTAATTTAGTACTAAATAGAAAACCACTATTGAAATGAACAGATAGAACCTGTTCCACAGGAAGTGGTAATACATGTCACTATCAATTTATGTTTTAAACATAGTTCAGTTTGCCATTTCCTATTCACAAAATAAATGGACAGAGGAATTAATTCTAGTTCATTTTATTTTCTTTAGTTTTCTGATTATGTGTTTGGTATTCATTGTTTCCTTTCAAGTAGAAACTGTTTGCTGGATACTTAAGTTAATTTATTTATAAACAACCTTTTTCTCTATTGTGGTCAGATTAAACTCAATTGGAAATGATTAGTCTGTTCATGTTTATTCCAAGTTAATACTAAAAATTCAGCCAAGTTTTCTTTTTGGGGATTTCTAATAGAAATCTGGGAGTCCCAAGTGATTTTCCTCAGAAAAATGTTGAGTGATGTAACAAACAAGATAAATAGGTACATTGTGAAAACAAGCTATTCTAAATATTACATGTCAACTCGAAAATTAATAAAACAATCAATATAACAAAATTAAGGTCTTTAATCAGAGCAGAGGAGTTGCAGTTCTAGGCATTTCTTAGCAGATGCTAAGAATGCCTAAAGATGGGGTAACTAGGGGAAGGGTTTATATGGGGTAACAAGCAAGGGGGAAGAGATTGTCTCTGGAAAAAGTTAAGTTTCTCACAGATAGAATCTTTATAATGCAAGAGAACCTTTTGTATAGTAAGCTAAAGTCCAGGAAGTAAGCCAGAGAAACCCTAGGAGGGGATAGTTTTCAAGATCCATAAAACAAAGTCTGGAATTGACAAAGTTTGGTCAGTTCCAGGCAATTCATTGGCTTGGGAATGGAGACAAGGAGAAGATCAGTCAGTTTATAGTAAATTGTGTTTGTCACAATGAATGGTTCCATTAATAATTATTTAGTGCAAATAAAATTTTGAAATCTATTTTTTCTATGCAAAAGATTATTAAAATCCTATTTCTTAAGGGACAGATTTAAAATTTAGTCCATAACTTATCTCATAAATTTCACTTCACATTTGCTACATATAAAGTATTTCAGGTATTTAAAAATATTTTTAAATTCTGTTTATAAATATAAAACAAAATGTATGTGTTGGCAAAATTATTAAAACTCGAGATCTATAACCTAAAGATTAACAAAGGCTGCTATGAATTTTTGCCAACTTTAATAAAATCTTTAGTAAGGAAGTGTAACATTTTAGCCCTTCAAAGTGTATGTATATATATTTGTTTTGTTTTTGCAAAGTATATTTTATTAATGACTGGTAAACTATTTTCTCTGTTTCTTGGGGACTCTGAAATCTAAACAGACAAAACTATTTTTACTTATCTTCCCATGGATCATAATCATCAATAATATATCAAAAGTAATTTTGCAGTATTTTTTGGTTTATAAAAAAATGTTTAGTGCATTCACTCATATATTTAGAGCTTGAAAGAACCTTAGAGATGATACAGTCCTGAGGTCAAACAGACCCCAAAACTCCCCAATGTGGCCAGAACCAGATTAAAATGTAATTGGAGGGCAGCTAGGTGGCGCGGTGGATAGAGCACTGGCCCTGGATTCAGGAGGACCTGAGTTCAAATCTAGCCTCAGACACTTGACACTTACTAGCTGTGTGACTCTGGGCAAGTCATTTGACCCCAATTGCCTTACCCCCCAAAAAATGTAATTGGAAAATGTTTAATAAAATGAATAAAAATACAGTGCAATAGAGATAATGTTAATTTGTGGCCTTTTAAGTCCATATACAGCCACTGGGATCCATTTCTATTTGAGTTTGACACCACTGATCTAGTCCATTGCCTTCACTTTATAGATGAGAAAACTGAAGCTCAGAGAAGCTCAGTGACTTGCCCAACATCACACAAGGGAAGCAGTGAGCCTTCCTTATCCTAGGATTTAGTCCTTGCTCTGCCACCAGACTAGTTCACTTTGCTGGCATATTCTATCTTACCGCCTATGCATGGGTGACCCCTAGTCCTATCTTCATTCTCTTTTCTTGCTTGAAATCTTATCAACTAACTTGCATTCAATTGACAGTACTATGCCAATGATTCAGAAATCTACATATGATGTCTTAATTACCATATCTAATTTTTTTCCCCAATCCTTGTTCTTGATCTCTCTCCAACCTTTGATATTATTGATCACCCTCTTCTTCTTTTCTTCTTCTTTTTTAAACTTCTATCTAGGTTTGGTTTTTTGATATTGCTCTTTCCTGGTTCTACTGTCTATCTGACCCTTCTTAGTCTCCTTTGCTGCATCTTCATCCAGGTCACACCCACAAACCATAGAGGTCCCCCAGTGCTCTGTACTTGGCCATGTTAACTACCTATGGGATTTACTTTAGTCATCTCTTCAGCTACCTTGAATTCAATTATCTCTATGTAGATGTTTCTCAGATTTGTTTATCCAGCCATAACCTCTCTCCTGACCTTCAGTATTTCATCTCCAGCTGTCTATTGGAATGAACTTTTTAAGTGTTCATAGCATTAGAGGTCAAAAAAGGGAGGCTAAAATGCCTGTGTCCTAAATAGCTTTCCCATACTGTCAGATCTGCTGATTGTCTTTGGGCGTAATACAAGTAACTAAGGCTAGGTAGTTAGATTCTATCATGAAGACTATTGCAGTGGTACATAGAAATATCAATACAATATATCCTAACTCTATAGTAAAAGAAAGGACTTTGTTTTTTTAATAGCTTTTTGAACTTAGCTATTCATTTATTCAAAATTCATTTTTTTTTTGTTTTTGTTTTTTTTAGTGAGGCAATTGGGGTTAAGTGACTTGCCCAGGGTCACACAGCTAGTAAGTGTTAAGTGTCTGAGGCTGGATTTGAACTCAGGTCCTCCTGATTCCAGGGCCGGTGCTCTATCCACTGCACCACCTAGCTGCCCAAAAATTCATTTTTAAAAAATTATGTACAGTACATTAGTGTTAGGGGATGAAAGAAACAAAAAGATTAAACAGACTTGGCTCTTTCCTTGAGGGAACTTATGCTTTAGTTATAGAGCTAAAGTGGTCAGATCAGAAAAGAGAAAGGTAAAGTCTTGGAGAGTTCTACTTCTTTTACCAGGAAAAAAAAAATCAGAATTTAAGCCAACATTGGCATCTGTTTCAGGAACAGGGATCTTTATCTGTGTATTGCATTTATCTAGAGATATTAAAGTTTGCAATATACCATATTTCATGTGTGTTGAATTCTCTGCAAAGTGGTTGACATTCCATTCTTCAGCATGAGTTATATTATTCAAAGAAAACATACAATTCACACCCTCTTGGTGTGCACATTTTCTGGTGCGTTGGAGAATACTAAATTCAATGGAAATCTTTGTTTTTTTCTTGGAAACTTAACCATAAATATATATATATATATATTTTTTTTTTAACAGGAATTGACTTTAAAATAAGAACAATAGAGCTGGATGGAAAGAAAATCAAACTGCAAATATGGTAAGTCATGCACAAGTACACCCCCATTAGCTTAATCAGGAATATGAACAATATCCCATAATGACAAAAGCATCTTAATTTTATCTGATAGTATTAGAGAAAACTAAGAAAGTACTGGATACTGTATTCTGAGTTCAGTTAAAACAAAGGCCTTCAAATGTGGAAAAAGATTTTGTTTTCTTTTTTTAATCTTTCTAGATACCTACACATCCTACTCACACAGCAAGTGCTAAGTAGCTACAGCAGTGAGACTAGATAATTTTATGATGGAAATAACTCTTTTCACTTTTGAACCTGAATAGAGGTGAACATTGGAATGGGAGATGTGGAAAAGTCTAGTACCATTTCCCATCTCTATTCCCACTGTAAGTGAAAAGGAATGAGGTATATCTATAGGTTTATAGCTAAATGTTTCTCTATCGTGATCACTTACCTTTTACTTTTGTGTTTAGCTATTAGTTAGGTGGCTAACTGGATAAGAGTACTGGGCCTAAAATCAGGAAGACCTGAATTTAAATCCAGTCTCACACACTTACTAGCTGTGTGACCCTCGGCAAATCACTTAACCTCTGTCTACCTTAATCCACTGGAGAAGAAAATAGCAAACCACTCCAGTATCTTTGCCAAGAAAACCCCATGGACAGTATTGGCATGATATGATCCATGGGGTCATGAAGAGTTTGACATAACTGAACAACTGAACAATAACTGTGTATTCCTGAGGAATTTATCAACACTTAGTTAACTAAGGGCCCAGAATTGAATAGGGAAAGGAGGATAATCTTGGATTGTTGCAGTCTGCTTTTAATGCCTCAAAGCTTCCCCTTGGAACACCAGTATTCTATTGGTGACACAGTGATTCTATATGACTTTGAAACATGGAATAATACTTTCTTCAAAGAACTTGTTTCACATCCAGAGGGCAGTGGAAAGCTGTATGGTGAGTTTGTGTAGGGTCAGCAACGAAAAATTTTTTACAAAAGTAGAGTGAGTAAAACATACTCATAAAATTATCTACAGTCAGAAAGGGAAGTGGACCAGTAACGTAACAAAAAAGAGAGCCAACAGGTGGATAGTCTGAGTGCTATCTTGGTACCCATGCAATATAAACAAATCTAGAGGAAGAATCCTAATATTTTAAATGGACCTTATGTGGAAAATTTGGGGGGAAATGTGGATAAGAATCTTGAAGGATGAGAAAGCATGGATGGGTTGCAGTCTGCACTGTTGCACTGACAGCCATGCATCCATCCAAATAATTAACTAAGATGGTTCTTATAAATTGACAAATTAAATGGTTTTCTCTTCAGGGCAAAAGCCAATTGTTCCTGTCTTCATAGAATCATAAATATCACAGCTGAAAGAGACCTTGGAGATAGCTAGTTTAATTTGCACATAAAGAAAACTGATTCCAGAAAGGATATGTTGCTCAAGGTCACATAGCCAGCTAGTCACAGAGTCAGGTTTCCCAACTCCCAGGCCAAGGCTTTTTCCATCAGACCATGCTGTCTTCATTGGAACCACAGCATTGACAACATAGGTTTTTCCTTTAATAATTTAGTAACCAGTGTTACTGGTGCATACATACTCTGCCTGGCACAAAAGTTCTAAGTGCATCACTAGTCATTCTTTGAACCTTGAAACATTTAATTCTTGATTTTAACATAATGAAATCTCTTTCCTTTATATACTATCCTGTGTGTTTTGGAAGAGAAAGAATTCCCAATCCCATGTCCTTATAATTCTGGGTATGGGAACAAGGAAACATGGACGCAGTAATCTTTAAGAATTTGTTTATAAGCAGACAATTACAGGTTAAAGAGGTAGTTGAATTATATTTCCAAGGTTGCTTTCTACTGATATCCTTAGAATGAGCATGATTTTGTGCTTTATCACCTCCACTAGCAACCAATTCTACATTTAAACCTCCAGCCTCTCACTTCTCTTGACCAATAAATCTGATGAGGCTGTTCCAAAATATTTGTTCTTTCTTCCTCCCATTGATTTTCATTCCTATGTTCTTCCCCTCATATCTGGTTTTTTAACCATATATCAAAGAGATGTTTCAATTTTCTAATAGATATAACCAATTTCCCTCAAGATGTATAGACCTTAGGTCTGCACTACTGGTTTTTGTTTGTTTGATTTTGGTTTTTTTGTGTGCATCTTGCAATCTGCAAGTGCCTTTTAATGCTACTTAGTTCCTCTGAGTCCAGGGAGTTAGTAATTTCTAGATACAAGTAGCAAATTTTGGGACACTGATTTTCCCAAATGTCAAGAAAATCTGACTTCTCACTAGATGTTTCCTGATAAATATAGCAAATTTGGAACTTGTTCATTACACAGAGCCTAGTGCTTATGGTAGTGTACCACCTACCTAAAAAAAATTGATAACTCCATTTTTTTTCTTTTTTTTTTTTGAGGCAATTGGGGTTAAGTGACTTGCCCAAGGTCACACAGCTAGTAAGTGTTAAGTGTCTGAGGCCGGATTTGAACCCAGGTACTCCTGAATCCAGGGCCGGTGCTCTATCCACTGCGCCATCTAGCTGCCCCGATAACTCCATTTTAAGTAGCTTAGAGTTTTTGTTTGAAAGCCTTTAGGATTTCCAAACAATATATATTAGACTCTGATATATCAGTTTAATAATGGGCTCTATTGCTTACAGAAGTATTCAATGAACCCAATTTAGCATGCTTTACTGAGTAGTTTCTGCATTATTTCAGCTCCCTTGATTATTTTGTGAAGAAATCTTTATTAAAAGGAAATTTCTTTTGCCAAGTCTTTGTAAAAAATTATTTTAATAGTCCCTCTTGCAGTCAGAAAACTTGAAACTATTATATCCTCCCACAAGTTTGGAATTGCATTATATCCCTGAGATCCAAGATTTTTACAGATATCTTTGTGACCTCCTGTCAGGTTCTATAACTATTACCACCTCCAAATTTCAGGGGTTCATTTTCTTCTTTCTTAAGAAAATACTGCACTTATTAGCCTGAATAATGTCACCCATAGTTTATAATTTTTCTTCAATAATGATGACTTTTCTTTCTTTTGAATTTTAGGGACACAGCTGGCCAGGAAAGATTCCGAACAATCACAACAGCATATTACAGAGGAGCCATGGTGAGTACATATTAAGATTTCCTAACCATTCAGGTGAAAATAAAACATTAGTTACTCATTTTTAAAGATTATAGTATTAAAGTTAGATTCTAAATTATAGTTGTCATGGTTGAAAGAGCTTTCTTGATAAAAAACATTAGAACTGCACGAGTCTGAGAGCAGCAGTCTCACATCTAACTCAGAACTCCTCACAGCTTAACCAGCTACCTAGACTTCCCCCAAAATGGCAACTACTGTCAAGGATCAGCTGATTCTGAATGTCCTAAAGGAAGAGCAGGTTCCCCAAAACAAGATAACAGTTGTTGGGGTTGGTGCAGTTGGCATGGCGTGTGCCATCACTATCTTAATGAAGGATTTGGCTGATGAACTTGGCCTAGTTGATGTCATAGAAGACAAACTAAAGGGAGAGATGATGGATCTCCAACATGGCAGCCTTTTTCCTCAAAATACCAAAGATTGTTTGTGGCAAAGTCTACAGTGTGACTGAAAATTCAAAGCTGGTTTCATTACTGCTGGGGCATGTCAACAGGAGGGAGAAAGTTATCTTAATTTGGTCCAGTGTAATGTGAATATCTTTAAATTCATCATTCCCAGTATTGTTAAATACAGCCCTAATTTCAAGCTGCTTATTGCTTCCAATCCAGTGGATATTTTGACATATGTGACCTGGAAGTTGTGACTTTCCTAAAAACTGTATCATTGGAAGTGATTGCAATCTGGATTCTGCCCATTTCTGTTACCTAATTGGGAAGAGAGTTGGTGTCCATTCTTCAGGTTGTCATGGATGGGTTCTTGGGGAACATGGAAACTCAAGTGTTCCTGTATGGAGTGGTGTAAATGTTGCCAGTGTGTCTCTGAAGAATCTTTATCCTGCTTTGGGAACTGATGCTGATTCAGAGAATTGGAAAGATATTCATAAACAGGTGATTGAAAGTGCTGATGAAGTGATAAAGCTGAATGGCTACACTTCCTGGGCCATTGGCTTGTCTGTGGCAGATCTGGCAGAAAGCATTATGAAGAATCTTAGGAGAGTGCATCCAATTTCTACCATGATTAAGGACCTATATGGCATTAATGAAGACGTCTTCCTTAGTGTCCCCTGTGTCTTGGGGCAGAATGGCATTTCAGATGTGGTGAAGGTAACCCTGAATCTAGAAGAGGAGCCCATTTAAAGAAGAGTACAGATACTCTTTGGGGAATCCAGGAAGAGCTGCAATTTTAAAGCCTTTTAATGTGCTGCCACTTTACTGTCTAGAGAACATGACTGTAGTTAAGGGATTCAAATCTTTCTTCTGATTATGACACCAAAAATATAAAACCTATGAATACGCTATTTCTAAACTTAGAAATGGGGGAATAATACAGTGTGGCTATTCGTTAAACCCTGTTTGCCTAGTGATGCTGGATATGACTTATACGGTCTTGAAGCAGTTGCTGTTAAACAGAGCTAGCACTGGCCCCCCACCCCACCCCCCAGGTATATAAATGCCTGCCTTGTAGGTGCTATAGGTTCCCATAGGTCCAGAAGACAACATTCCTGGACACAAAGCACCATACAGTAGTAATGCTTTGTTGATGCACTGATTACTTTTGTGCTCCCTTCCATTAGGGCTCTCCAGCATGGCCCCATGTATCACCTTTTCAGAGGACCTGATTGTGTGTGTGTGTGTGTGTTTGTGTGTGTGTGTGTATGTATGTATATATACATATATGTGTGTGTATGTATATGTATATATACATATATAAATATATAGAGTTGTAAATTTCCATATTATCTTTAAAAATCTATATACAAAGATGCAACCAATTCCTCAAGTTCTGAATAAACAACAAATAACTAATTTAAAAAAAAATAACACTAGGACTAAAACCACTTTTTTTTTGGCCATGCTCTTTGCTATTACCACCTTTTAGTGATAATCACATGGTTACAAGTTCTGAGATTGTCTCATACTTTAACATATCATTGGCCTTATAACTGCTCACAGTTATCACATTCTTTTTGTGCCTCCTTTAGTCACACCTTTCTGCTACTAAGTCACCTCTTATCTTTCTCTGTCTCTCCCCTAACATCACTCCCTTTCCTGTGGCTCACCTCTGCTGGGTTTCTTTAGTGGACTTTTAACTGGTGAGGAAATATATCACTGGAAGATTTGTAGCTCTATGAAACTTGGAATCTAATGGAGATAAATATTGTCCACATAAATCTTGCCCACCAGATCGTTCTTTGTTACTTCTTGATCCAGCCCCTCTTTGGTACCTTACCTTTTGGCTACTGCTTTTCCTGGTAGCTTGGGAGAAAGGCTGGCCTGAAGCATAAGCTGAGTTTTAGTTGCCATGGCTTATCTCTGGCTCTCAGGCCTATGTTCAGGAAGACTCACTTTCAAACCTTGAATTATGATACAATTTTAAATATGTTCAAAGGTACTTTTTGTATTTAGTACCAACTAGACCTGGAATGTTTTAAGGTACATCCCATAAATAGAAATAAAAGTTTAAATGGCTTGCTGGTAATGTGAGGGGTAGGAATATCTAGTTGTTATCACAACTCTTCAGCTTTAGACAAATTGCTTAATTTCAATTCCTTTTTTAATTCATTTTTTGTTAAAGGGAGATTTTAATGTGTTAGAAGAAAGATAGTCTAGATTTTGGAGCTTCAGCTTGAAATACATAATAATAATTCCTCTTCCCTTGAGCCATCCTAGGTAATCATTTAAAATGGTGAGGTACTCTCTTGATCCAGAGAATACCACAAAATCATGCAAGTAAAGGGGTTCAAATCTCCAGACCCACTTCAAGAATATTCGTGAAACAGCCCAAGCTATCAAGGGCATGCATATCCAAAAAGCTACCAAGTATTTGAAAGATGTCACATTGAAGAAACAATGTGTTCCCTTCCATCGATATAATGGTGGAGTTGGTAGGTATGCCCAAGCTAAGCAATGGGTTGCTGGCCCAAAAAGAGTGCTGAGTTCTTGCTGCATATGCTTAAAAATGCAGAAAGTAATACTGAACTGAAGGGTTTGTATGTGGGTTCTCTTGTCATTGAGCATATCCCAAAATGCGACGGCGTACTTACAGGGCTCATGGTCGAATCAACCCATTCGTGAGTTCTCCTTGCCATATTGAGATGATACTGACTGAAAAGGAACAAGTTGTTCCTAAACCAGAAGAGGAGGTTGCTCAAAAGAAAGAGATATCCCAAAAGAAACTGAAGAAACAAAAGCTTATGGCACGGGAGTAAATGGGACATTAATATACAAATAAAAGTGAAATTAAACCATTAAAAAAAGAAATATATAATATTAAAATGAAGTCAACCTTTAAATTAAAACACCTTTTCATTATGGCAGTGTTTTTGAAATGCTAAAAATGGGGTTTATAGCTTCAACTCAAATAACATTTACTAAACATCTATTAGGGACAGGTGAGGTGCTATGTATGGTAGGCTCTGGGGATACAAAGAAAAATGAGAAATATACCCTCTACCTTCAAATAGCTCATATTATGGACTGTATACCTCAATAGATTTATACAACAAATATACTGTATTTTAAATATGTATGGTTTACCTAGATTATTCCTGAAATTTTGACCAGCCTACTTCAGAAGAAATCATTTAAAAGTAACATGGTTTCACTCTTACTTCAGAAAGTAATATACAAGGTAATTTGTAAAGAAGCATAAACTGTGTGATGATAATCTATTGTAAATGCTATTGCTGCTTTTAACATTAAAAATACTCCTTCAATCCATGTATATACTCTTTGACCTAGCAATACCACTACTAGGTCTGTATCCAAAAAGAGATAAAAAGCAAAAGAGGAAAAGGACCCATAGTAACAAAAATAATTATGGCCTCTCTTTTCTGGTGGCAAAGAATTGGAAATTGAGGGGATGCCCAACAGTTCGGGAATAGCTGAAGGAATTGTGGTCTGTGGTTATGATGGAATACTATTGTGCTATAAGAAATGATAAGCAGGATGTTCTCAGAAAAACCTGGAAAGACTTACATGAGCTGATGCCAAGTGAAATGTACTGTGTACAAAGTAATAACAATATTGTAAGATGATCAGCTGTGAATGACTTAGCCGTTCTCAGCAATACAATGATCCAAGACTACACTGAAGAATTTATGATGAAAAATGCTATCCATCCCCAGAGAAAGAACTGAGGCTGTCTGAAGCAAAATTTTTTTTATTCTCTGTTTTTCTTGAGGCTTTTTTGTCAGTTTTCTTTCACAACATGACTAATATGGAAATGTTTTGCAGGAGTACACATGTATAACCTTTTTCAAATTACTTGCCTTTTCAAAGTGGGGGGGAGAGGAAGGGAGAGAATTTGGGACTCATAGTTTTAAAAAATGGATGTTAAAAATGTTTTTATATGTAATTGGGGAAAAATAAAATACTAAATAAAGAAAAAAATACTCCTTCAATACTAGTCCAGCCATACCAGAAAGCAATTTGTAACTGTGTCCCTAGAGCTATTAAACTGTGCATATGCTCTTACTCAGTCATATCACTACTAGGTCTGTACCCTAAAGAGATCAAAGAAAGAGGAAAAGGATGCATATGTACAAAAATATTTATGACAGGGCAGCTGGTTGGTGCAGTGGATAAAGCACTGGCCCTGGATTCAGGAGGACCTGACTTCAAATCAGGCCTTAGACACTTGACACTTACTAGCTGTGTGACCCTGGGCAAGTCACTTAACCCTCATTGCCCTGCCCCCCCCCAAAATTTTTTTTAAAATATGACAGCTCTTTTCGTGGTGACAAAGAATTGGAAACTGAGGCCATGTACATTATCTGGGGAAATGGCTAAACAAGTTGTTGTATATGAATGTGATAGAATACTATTGTGCTGTAAGAAATTATTAAAGGGATGGTTTCAGAGAAACCTGGAAAAACTTATATGAACTGATACAAAATGAAGTAAGCAGAACAAAGAGAACAGTTTATACAATAACCATAATATTGTAGAGACAAACAACTTTGAAAGACTTTGGAACTGTGATCAACACAGTGAGTAACCACAATTCCAGAGGACTCATGATAAAGCATGTTACCCATTTCCGGATAGAGAGGTAATGGATTTAGGATTTCATATTGAGGCTTAAAGGTTTTTTTGGTTTTGTTTTTGATATGGCCAACATGGGAATTTGTTTTGCTTGACTATACATGTTTGTTATGTGGTTTATTTTTCTTGGTTTCTAAATGGGGAAGGAGGTAGAGGTGGGAGGGAAATAATTAGGACCCCAAAAGAAAATAAAATCGAATTTTAAAAAACACTCTTTCAGTGCTACTTAATTCTCATTTATAAGATAGGAGATAAAATGAAAGGTTTATTTCTACTTAAAACTAATGTGACACCTTATAATCATTAATTAAAAGTTAATTATGATCAGAGTTTCATAGCACCTTTATAAGGTGCTTTTGGGAAAGATTCATAAGTAATAATAGTGTATAATATTTTTTAAATCAAATTTTTTTCTCTTTTAGGGAATTATGCTGGTATATGACATCACTAATGAAAAATCTTTTGAAAATATTAAAAACTGGATAAGAAACATTGAAGAGGTATTTGGGGAAAATGTTTGTTTAGTTGGAAAATAGGGGAGGGTAAATGGTGGTTTTTTAAATTTTCCTCATGGACTAATAAAGCTTCCTTTTGTCTATCTAGGGTTTAGACCAGTTTGCTGAGATTGTAAAACTTGATTGGGTAGGACCTAGAGACTACTTCAGTGGCTCTATAAAATGATAGAAATTTTCAATTTCTAATATAATCGAGCTGGCTTGTGTCACGAGCAGTAAACTTAATCTGGATTGAAACCAAGTTCTCAAACGTGGCACTCAACTATGGAGCTTTGGTTTGATTTGAAATCCCAAACAAAAATGCTCAGTCTGGTAGAGTTAAAACACTGGATTGAGAATGAGGATAGGTTTGAGTCTTGACTTGACTGTTTACTGACTGTGTAAGTTAGTTTGCCTCTCTGAATGTCAGTTTCCACATATGTAAAATGGAAAGGTTGATAGCTTGCTTGGTATATAGTCTAAGGCCCTTACCCTTAGTACTTACCTTACTGGGTTTTTGGAGAGGAGGTACTACCCAGGATGTCCCAGAAATCTTCATTCAGTGTTGAGCTGTTAAAGCTTTCATTGTTAAATTACTATTATTAGTTATTAAAGCTCTAATAGCTGAACACTGCATGAAGATATCTGGGACACTGTATAAATGCAAGCCATTCACATTCTTACAACAAAAAAATTGAAATGAGGCAGAGCCAAGATGGAAGAGAAAAGGCAGTGACTTCTCAGAGCATTCCTCAAAATCCTTCCAAATACCTTCAAAAAATTGAAATGAGAGGATTTCATGAACTTATTATAGAGCTGAAAGAAACCATAAAAGAATCTAGTCCAAGGAGTAGCAATAAGAAGTACAGTAAGCTTCTCCTCCTGTTTCCTCTATCCCCTCTCTCCCGCCAAAAAAAAAAAAAAATCCCTTCCAAATAGATCTAGAATATCCACCTGATTCAGATCTGATTGGAAAATTCAAGAAAAAGAAATCAGTGAGTTATTTTTCCAGCACAGGTCAGCAAAGAGAAAAAACTAGAGAGGTTGGGAAAAGGCTGTGCATCAGGGCCAAAAGTCCTTGATCCAACATGAGGGAGCCTAATCATATGTAGGGTATAGGTACAAGTGCCATTTGACAGCTCTGTTGCTAACTACCCAGTTGGAGGTCAGAGATCCAGAAAAGACTGAGGAAGAGACTGTCTCCTGTGGTTACATTTCAGAGTAAGGGCCTTAGACTATATACCAAGCAAGCATCAAATTCAAAAGCAAACAGAAGCTGTGTGGCTCAGACCCCAGTTCCAACTTCTAGCATAGTCTGAAGCCTACAAAGGAATAACCAGGGCAAGACTCCCAAATCAAAGGTAATTCACTCTGTAATAGCAGAGCTTTCCAGGTGATCAAGGTGAGTCTAACAACTATTTACTGAAACTTCAAAGGAGGCTAGCTCACAGACCTTTTGCTCAAACCCAAGCCCAGGTTGGCAACTTATAGAGCTCAGATGGGGATGGGAGGACAGCAGTCAGACTTTGCCCTGGATCAGACCACTTTGGGAACACTGAAAACTTTTAGGTATCCAGCCTGAACTGTCCCTGAGATCCTAGAATAACACAATACTCAGTTCCCAAAGAAAGCAACATCAGGACCAGACTAAGGCACTACCTCCTGAAGTGCCCAGAGCCCAGTCCTAACATTGAGTCCAAAATCAAGAAGTAGGCTGCAAGAATGAGGAAACAAAGAAAGAATCCCACCATAAAAATCTTTTATGGTGACAGAAATACCCAAGACACAAAACCAAAAGGCAAAAATGATTCCAAAATATCTATAAGCAAAGCCTCAAAGAAAAACATATCTTGAGCACAAATTCAACTAGAATTCCTGGAAGAGATAAAGCAAATTTTTTAAGAGCTACATATCTTTTTATAAATGAAATAAGAATGTTAGAGGAAAAGACTGGAAAAGAAATGAGAGCTATGGAAGAAAGAATTAGAAATTAATAGCTTGACACAAGAGATACAAAACCTTGCCCAAGCAAGACATTCCCTGAAAAATTAAAACAGACCATTGGGCAGCTAGGTGGTGCAGTGGATAGAGCACTGGCCCTGGGGTCAGGAGGACATGAGTTCAAATCTGGCCTTAGACACTTGACATTTAACTAGCTGCGTGACCCTGGGCAAGTCACTTAACTCTGATTGCCTCAAATATCCAGCGTCATCTCCAGTTGTCCTAATACATAGCTTGCCACTGGACCCAGATGGCTGTGGAGGAGAGAGTGAGACTGGTGACTTTGTACATCCCTCCCTCACATAAATCCAGTTCACTGCAAGTCACAACATTACCTCCTGATGTTATGGTCCTCTTCTTAGAACAAAGGACAAACGACAACAAAACAGACCATTAGAAGCCAATGACTTTATGAGACAACAAGAAAAACATTGGTTTAAAACAGTCAAAAGACTGAAAATATAGGGGGGAAAACCCAAGGTACTTCATAGCAAAAACAACTGACCTGCAAAACAGATTAAGAAGAGAAAATTTAAGAATCACTGAAATTAGCACTGGCCCTGGAGTCAGGAGTACCTGAGTTCAAATCCGGCCTCAGACACTTAACACTTACTAGCTGTGTGACCCTGGGCAAGTCACTTAACCCCAATTGCCTCACTTAAAAAAAAAAAAATCAATGAAATTATCTGATGCCATGACCAAAAAAGAACCTAGACATCCTGTTTCAAAAAATCATAATGGAGAACTTCCCAGATTTATTAGAACCAGAAGGAAAAGTAGAAATGAAGAGAATCCACCAGTCAAAGAAGAAAGACTCAAGTGAAAACTTTAAGAAACATGATCAGTATCACAGACAATTTATTAGCTACCACTTTGAAGAATCTTGGAAGATAATATTCCAGAATGTGAAAGATCTAGACTTAACAACCAAGAATAACTTAACTAGTAAAACTGAGTATAATGCTACAAGGGGGAAATGTATCTTTAATGAATTAAAGAACTTTTTTTTTTTTTTTGGTGAGGCAATTGGGGTTAAGTGACTTGCCCAGGGTCACACAGCTAGTAAGTGTCAAGTGGCTGAGGCTGGATTTGAACTCAGGTCCTCCTGACTCCAGGGCTGGTGCTCTATTCACTGTGCCACCTAGCTGCCCCCCAAATATTCTTTTTTTTTTAAGTGAGGCATTTGGGGTTAAGTGACTTGCCCAGGGTCACACAGCTAGTACGTGTTAAGTGTCTGAGGTCGGATTTGAATTCAGGTACTCCTGACTCCAGGGCCAGTGCTCTATCCACTGCGCCACCTAGCTGCCCCCCAAATATTCTTGATGAAAAAAACTTTGAAGTGCAAACACAGGAGTCAAGAGAAGGTAAACACAATCATAAAGAACCAAACAAGGATAAACTCCTTCTATTATAATACAGGAAAATTATATATGTGACCTCTCTGAACCCTATCACCATCAGTAAGTCATAGAAAGAGTCTAATTAGACAGAATATCTAGGAATGGTTCTATTTGTGTCTTGTTGATTTTAAAGGGAGAGTAGAAAGGGAGGGGAAGAAGAATACATAGTAAAGAGAGAGGGAATTAGGTTATCTCATGTAATCTGGGATGTACAAGTTTATACATCACACACACATGCACAGAGATTTGGGCACAGAAATACATTTTATTCAACAGAGAAATAGAGGGGAAGGGATAGAATGGATATGGGGGAATTAAAGGGTAGGTAGATTTAGAGAGGGCTTAGTCCTAAGCAAAACAAACTCTGAGAATGTACAAATAATATTTCTAGTTCTTTTGTGGTGGCAAAGAATTAGAAACTCATCAATTGGGAAATAGCTGAATAATTTATATCATATAAATGTTATAGAATACTATTATGTCATAAGAAATAACGAAGGAGGTGGTTTCTGAGAAACCCATAAACATGTGCATAAACTGATGAAGAGTGAACAGAGGGGCAGCTAGATGGTGCGGTGGATAGAGTACCAGCCCTGCCTGGAGTCAGGAGTGCCTGAGTTCAAATCCGGCCTCAGACACTTAACACTTACTAGCTGTGTGACCCTGGGCAAGTCACTTAACCCCAATTGCCTCACTTAAAAAAAAAAAAGTGAATAGAGCCAAGAGAACAATTTATATAATGATGACAATATGGTAAAGACAATCAACTTTGAAAGACTTAGGAGCTCTGGTCAGTGTAATGATGAACCATGACTCCAAAGGACTAATGATGAAATATGCCATTCATATCCTGATAGAGAAGGGAAGAATTTAGAGTGCAGAATGAGACAATTGCGGTGGGGCAGGGCATGGTAGTGTGAAATTTTATTTTGCTTGACTATTTGTACCAGGAATTTTATTTTTCTTTCTCAATTTGGAGTGGGGTATGAGAGGGAAGGAAGGTAGATTTTTTTTTTTAAACTGTTTTATTGCTGCTTTTGTTGTTGTTGTTGTTTGTTTGTTTGTTTTTTGGTGAGGCAATTGGGGTTAAGTGACTTGCCCAGGGTCACACAGCTAGTAAGTGTTAAGTGTCTGAGGCCAGATTTGAACTCAGGTCCTCCTGACTCCAGGGCCAGTGCTCTATCCACTGTGCTACCTAGCTGCCCCTGGAAGGTAGATTTTTGCTAATGAAAAACTAATTTTTTTATTTTTTATTTTATTTTTTTTTTTTTAGTGAGGCAATGGGGGTTAAGTGACTTGCCCAGGGTCACACAGCTAGTAGGTGTCAAGTGTCTGAGGCCGGCTTTGAACTCAGGTCCTCCTGACTCCAGGGCTGGTGCTCTATCCACTGTGCCACCTAGCTGCCCCCATGAAAAACTAATTTAAAAAAAAGATGAGGGGGCATCTAGGTGGCACAGTGGATAGAGCACCAGCCCTGGAGTCAGGAGGACCTGAGTTCAAAGCCGGCCTCAGACACTTGACACCTACTAGCTGTGTGACCCTGAGCAAGTCACTTAACCCCCATTGCCTCACCAACACCCTCCCCCCAAAAAAACCCCAAAAAAAACAAAAACAAAAAAAAGATGAGAAAAAAGATCTAATTCAATTTTTTCATTTTATAGATGATGACACTAAGACCCCAAGAAATTGTCATTTGTCATTATATAGCTAATATAGCAACTGTAACTAGAACCCAAGTTAACTATCAATACAATGTTCTTCCTGCTAGCTCATGTTATTTTATTATACTTTTGCCCTTATAGCATTTTTTTCCTTCTTGGAAGCCCTTAGATTTGAAGGTATAAGAGCTATAATTTAATTTAGGCTTCATTACACATTTTTTAAATTGGATATTTTTTTCCCTTTGACATTTATGAAAAGGGACTATCAATATGAAATGATTTTAGGTATATCTATATAAACCTCCAAAGAACTTCATCTTATAATATTTCTGGATCCAAAATATCTTTCCTATTATTTTGTTTTATATTGTTTTATTGGTAGTAATCATTCAAAAAGTAAAACTTTTGTGGATAGATAAGTTTCATTTCAACTTGTTAATGAATAAAATAGCTAGACCCCAGAATGAAAATAAGCAAATCTTTGCTCAGGCTCCCTGAAGTCTTTTGTTGTGGCTTCCTCTATCTTGTTTATTGTTTTCTTTTTAAGGATAAGGCTTTATATCAAATGAATATATAGTTTTATTTATTATTAAATGTGCACATATTTCTGACAAAATTTAGAATTTGTCTTTTGAATAACTGTTACTCTCCTCAAGGTCCCTTTTTAAGGTTTTCTTTTCTCTCTGTAGCATGCCTCTTCAGATGTTGAAAGAATGATCCTGGGCAACAAAAGTGATATGAATGACAAAAGACAAGTATCAAAAGAAAGAGGAGAAAAGGTAAATTTTGACTGAATACAAACATAGTTGGAATTTATCCAAAATAAGCAAGCATCAGCTGTAGCATTAAAAAAAATAACAAAACCAGCCTTCATTCATAATCTTGAGTATGTATCTGTTTTATAGTTCTTTAAAGTTAGATATTCACCTAAGAAATAATCCATATCAGAAAGGTATAAATTAGTATTCAGCATCTGAAGCTACTGAGGTAGTAAGTCATTCCTGAGAAATGTGTTACATGTTGCCTATGAAAAGAAAGGCTTTTTAAACTCCTTACAGCATTAAAACTCCTGTCTCTAAGTTCATTATCTAAACATACCCAGAAACTTTGGTGGGGATGGGGGTAGAAAGTGGATCAGAGTATCAGTGAAGTTTTAATAACAGCTAATTCTCTATTCATAATTTTTATAAGGATTTTTTACTGCATAATAGTCACATGTCACTCTACACAAGTCAGCCTTTTAATTCTTCAAGCTAACTTTTCATCTCTGCTTAACTCAAATACTTGGAATTCACTTTTGTTGTTGGTGGGGTGTGTGTGTGTGTGAATTGGGGTTAAGTGACTTGCCCAGGGTCACACAGCCAGTAAGTGTTAAGTGTCTTAGGCCACATTTGAACTCAGGTCCTCCTTTCTCTAGGGCCAGTGCTCTATCCACTGTGCCACCTAGCTGCCCCTTGGAATTCACTTTTAAAGAATAACTTTTTATACATATCTTTTAAATTTGTTTCACATGTTAGGAGTGCATAGTTTTTAACTCTTAAAATTTAGTTTTATGCTTAGCTTGAATGATATATACAAAATATAGTTCATGTGTTTTAAATAGTACTGCAGATATTTTTTCCTCTTACAAAATTTACCATTAGTGGTCTTCAGTAGTATAAATTACTTATATACTATTTGGGAGTAAATGAAAAAGTAAATAAATATTTCATTAATAAAGAAAAGATAAAGGCATGCATCTTTGGTACTTAAATTTGCTTTTATTCTGCAGGATTCTGTTACACCAATGAATCTATTATAATGGCTATTGAAAAATTGTACAAAAAGGCCCTTAGACAATGGGCTAATTTAGGCATATCACAAGTTAATGGCAAGAGTTTTATTTTAGAGCTAAAAGAGAAAACAATGTCCTTTATCTTGCTGCTCTGTGAACAGAGGATATATGGGTATTCTGAAAATAGAAGTTGTAACTTTATTACTTACCTTTTATACCTAAGTCACATTATTATATTTATGATTATAATATGGTCTGAATAAGAAGTCAGCATAACTCAAGATTTCCAAGATACACAACTTGCTACTTGTTCTTGAAATGTAAATCTTAGGAACTATTTATAGGCATCCTTTGTCTGATCCACTGTAGGGAAGGACCAAGAGAAAACAAGAAGTTACCATATCAGCTTGCAGTCTGTTAAAAAAAAAAAAAGATGGGTGTATGTGTATGTGTATATGTATATATACTTGTTTTGAGTATGTAAATAGCTTTATAAAATAATAGAAATATTTTTCATTTATCTTACAGTTAGCAATTGATTATGGAATTAAATTCCTTGAGACAAGTGCAAAATCCAGTATAAATGTAGAAGAGGTAAGAGATTCTTGGTCAATTAATTTTTCTAGTGCTTAAAAGCATGTGACAGAGAAAATTCCTTAATCATTTTGCCTCTTAACCTAGTAAATGACATATTGACTACCTATATTCTACATTTTTTTTTTGTAACTGACTTTTATGTTGACTCTAGCCATTGGATTTCTAGTATTCATACTTCACATGGATTGCCATTGCTCAATAGAAAATTAAGTTCTATTGAATTAAAGATGGAAGGATAATTTCATTTTTTCATTCATCTGAAAAGTTAGAAGTCTTGGAGTAGCAGATATAGTAGTCTTCCTTATCTATTTGTAACCATTTATAACATCTTAGAAAAGCCCAAAGCAAAAAGGTATTAATTGCTTTCAAGTCTATACCTTAGTACTCTCTCTGGGGAGGACTGAACTGTTAGTTTATTGAATAGATTCTTATACACATTTAGAATACAACCAGTATTGTATACTAAGACACACTGGCATTTAACAACCACATATGATTTATCAGAGACTATTTTTAATTAAATGATAATAAATTGGAGGGTTAAAACAGACACAGAAACCCCCATAAACTCATCAGTTTTTTAAACAAGAAAGAATTGGTGGTGTCTTGATTTCTTAGGGCACTACTCTCCCATCCTTATGGAAAAGTGTCTGATCAATAGAACAGGGAAAGGCGACTTGAGCAGCCTAATGTCAAAGTCAGAAAGGCCTAGATGGATCTTGGGGGACCGGAAAACCATGTCAGATTGGCCTGAGGCCACCAAGAAGTTGTGTTAAGTGATTTCTTGACTTGAATCTTAGTAGCCAGAGACACTCAAGTCATAAGGCCAGCCTTTAAACCTTTAAGGGGAAAATCTAACCCATGTGGAAGAGAAAACTTTGGTAGGTAGTAATCCTATTATAATTTACTATTTGCTAAACATTATGCTAAGCACCAGCAATATAAAGAAAGTAAAAAATGAAGTCTTTGCCCTTAAATTCTAATTGAGGAGATCACTAAATAGTCTTCCATATGTACAAGATAAATGCAGTGTAAATTGAACATAATCCTTCAGGGGGCATTAGCACTGGGAGAGAAAGTTAGGGGAAAGGCCTCTTGCAGAAGGTTGAATTTGGATTGAATATTGAAGGAAGCCAGGGAAGCCCAGAGGAGAAGGTGAGAGAGGAGAGAAATCAAGGCATGAGACACAGCCAGTGAAAATGCAGAGTGAGTTGTAGTATCACATTCTAGAATATCCAGAAGAGAGCAATCAGCAGCATCAAAGGTTGCAGAAAGGTTAAGAATGATGAGGATCAAAAAGAGGATGTTAGGTTTGGCAAATAAGAGGTCACTGGTAACTTTGGAGAGGTTGGAAGCCAAACTACAGGTGGTTTAGAGGAGAATTAGAGGAAAAAAAATGGAAGCACCAGTTGTAGGTGCCTCTCAAGTAAACAAGTCCAGTCAGCAAGCATGGTTTAGTCTAAAGCTTCTTAAACTGTGGGTTGTGACTCTATGGGATCACATGACTGAGGGTGGAGGGGTTGTGAAAAATTTGGCAACAGTAAAAGGATATGTATACCTATTTTATATACCTATATACTCGGGGTTGCAAGTGGAGAAAGTTTAAGAAGCTCTAGTTTAGTGAACTAGGAGTTTAGCCACAAAAAGGAGGAGAGCCTTTGGAGATACCTAGGCATTTGGCTAATGTGGATTACAGGATAGTGAGAATCTTAGAATCATATGTAGGGTATACTACCAACTAGAGAACCACGCACAGGACAGGCTTAACTTGGCCAAGCCATCCCAGCACGGGACCAAGTCCAGGGCCATGAGGAATCCACAAGGTACAGAGGACTCAAAGCAGAAAGCCAGTGTCCAAGCCTCTATCCCCCAGCACAAGAAGTTTGCAACAGTGGCCTCTGTACCCCAGGAGCAGACCTCAACTTTATAAGCTTAAAAATAGGCTACAATATGACCAAGAAACAGAAAAGGACCCTCACCATTGACAGCTTCTGTGGCAACAGGGAAGACCGAAACACCAACTCAGAATAGGACAATGCTGTCAAAATGCTTACATGTGGAAGCCTCAAGGGAGAAGATGAATTGGTCTCAAGACCAAAAAGCCTTTTTGGAAGAGCTCATAAAGGCTTTTCCCTCCCCTCCCAGGGCAGTGAGATTTAAGTGACTTGCCCAGGGTCACACAGCTAGTAAGTGTCAAGTGTCTAAGGCCAGATTTGAACTCAGGTCCTCCTGAATCCAAGGCTGGAGCTTTATCCACTGTGCCACCTAGCTGCCCCCTCATAAAAGCTTTTAAAAATCAAATGATAGGGGTAGAAGAAAAAATGGGAAAAGAAATAAGAGAAATGAGAGTTACACAAGAAAATTATGAAAAAAGTCAACAACTTGGAAAAGGAAGCACAAAAATTAACTGAAGAAAACAATTCCTTAAAAAATACAATTGGCCAAATTGGGGGGGGGGATTGACCAAATGGAAAAGGAGGTACAAAAGCTTACTGAGGAAAATAATGCCTTAAAAATTATAATTGGGCAGATGGATTCTATAAGGCACCAAGAATCTGTCAAGGAAAATCAAAAGATTGAAAAAATAGAAGAAAATGTGAAATAGCTCATTGCAAAGACAATTGACCTGGAAAATAGATCCAGGAGAGATAATCTAAGATTAATTGGACTACCTGAAAGCCATGATCAAAAAAAAAAAAAAAAGAGTCTAGACACCATATTCCAGGAAATTATTAAGGAGAACTTCCCTGATATTGTAGAATCAGAGGATAAAATCATCATTGAAAGAATCCATCAATCGCCTCCCGAAAGAGACCCCAAAAGGAATATTGTAACAAAATTCCACAATTATCAGGTGAAGGAGAAAATACTCCAAGCAGCCAGAAAGAAACTATTTAAATATCATGGAGCCATAGTCAGTATTACACAGGACCTAGCAGCTTCAACATTAAAGGATTGGAAGGCTTGGAATATGATATTCTGGAAGGCAAAAGGAGCTTGAATTACAACCAAGAATCAACTACCCAGCAAAACTGAGCGTTATTTTTCAAGGGAAAAGGTGGATATTCAATAAAATAAGAGACTTCCAAGGTTTCCTGAAGAAAAGACCAGAACTGAACAGAAAATTTGATCTTCAAATACAAGACTCAAGACAAGTATAAAAAGGTAAACAGGGGAAAAATGTTATTCAATAAGGTTAAACTGTTTACATCCCTATGAGGTAAAAATAATACTTTTACCTCTTTGAGATCTGTATCTCTATTAGGGTATGGGTACTAAATTGACTTTGATGTGATGATATAAAGAAACTTAAGGGGCAGAATAAAAGAATAGGGGGAGGAGAGGGAAGGGGAGGTGGAATGGGATTAATTACATCATATGATGAGGCACAAAAAAACTATTACAGTGGAGGGAAAGAAGGGAGGGGTGAGCATTGTTTCAACCTTACTCTCATCAGATTTGGTTTAAAGAGGGAATAACATATACACCCATTTGGATAAAGAAACTTAGTTTACTCTTTAAGGAAGTAAAAGGAGAAAAGGGTGGTACTGATAGAAGAGAGGGCAGAAGCAGGGGAGGAAAGGGGAAAGAAAAGGATGGGTGGCTGATAAAAGGGAGGGCAGATTGAGAGGGCAGTGGTCAGAAGGAAAACAATGGTGGGGAGGAATAGGGTGAAAGAAGAAAAACAGATAGTGAGAATTTTATAAAGATGGGGGAGACATGAGTATTTTTGTAGGCATCAAGGAAGCAACCAGGAGATAGGGAGAGATTAAAGATAATGGAAAAGTGGGCATGTTAGAGGGAGAAATCTGTTGGAGAAGTTGGAATGGGATCCAAGGTACATGTAGAAGGCTTTGCCTTGGCATGAAGGGTTGCCTCTTCATGTAAGACAGGGCGAAGGAAGAACTATTGGAGGCAGATGTCTTAGTTGATATGAGATGAGGATGGGAAAAGAGGGAATTCTAAACAAATGACCTCAATTTAATTTATTTTTTTGGTGGAGTAGGAGGCAGGGTCCTCAGCTGAAAGAGTGGGGAAAAGGGATTGCTTGGGAGGCCTGAGAAAAGAATGAAGGTGATGAGTGGGAGTGAATCAAGTAGGGAGGTGTAAAAGGATTGCCTTGCTGCAGTGAGGGCCCAATTAAGATTATGTAACAAATTTGTTTCTTGATTTTCTCCAGCTTCATTCAATGCAGCAGAAGCTCCTGGGAGTAATGGTGGAAGTAATCCATGGTTGGGGTTTGACAAAGCATGATCAGTAATAGAATAAAGGGGGCAAGGGACTTGAGTATAAAGGGTAAGATAGAACTTAACTGGTTCTTGAGATAGGGAAGTATGGAGAGTACAGTCACTTTGGGGTGATGGCCTGAAAAGGAAGTGTGGGATGGAGGGATTGGAGGTTATAGTAAGGATGAAAAATAGGGTTAATAGTCATAAGGCAGAGGAAAAGAGGGAACATTAAAAGGTTCTGATCAGATAAAGGAATTTTGAAGTTGATAAAAATGGAAAAATGCTTGTGGGTGATGGCAAAAAGAAGGGTATGACCATTTCTGAGTTTAGCTGAAATGGAGTGGAAGAATAGGGCATGTTAATTGAGTAGATTGAGGAACTGTTAAGTTTGGATATTTGTGAGTATCAGTATGTATGCTGAAGTCCCCCAGTATGAGTTCTCACTCTGTCAGAAACTGCCAAAGGAAGAATCATATACCAAAGGTAGAACAATTACAGCTGTCTCCACAAACTAAGAAACCAAGAAGTCTAACAAAGTAACAACCTCCCTTTACTACTTGGTTGACTAATTCTTTGTTTTTTTTTTGTTGTTTTTTTTAGTGAGGCAATTGGGGTTAAGTGACTTGCCTAGGGTCACACAGCTAGTAAGTGTTAAGTGTCTGAGGCTGGATTTGAACTCAGGTACTCCTGACTCCAGGGCCAGTGCTCCATCCACTGTGCCATCTAGCTGCCCCTTGGTTGACTAATTCTTAAGCTGCTCACTTAACACTTATCTCCCCCCATCAGCTTCCATGTTCCATGCAGCAGGGTATAAAACCAGACCCACTAACTTGTGCT
Source organism: Dromiciops gliroides (assembly GCF_019393635.1). Taxonomy (NCBI): domain Eukaryota; kingdom Metazoa; phylum Chordata; class Mammalia; order Microbiotheria; family Microbiotheriidae; genus Dromiciops; species Dromiciops gliroides. Next base: position 146,445,774 of record NC_057862.1, read on the forward strand.
CCGGGACCCACTTAGCAATTTTCCTGCTACTGCTGCAGTCTTTACTGGAATACTCTGCCCCTTTCCTCACCCCACTATTCTGTGAAACAGCAGACCTCAACTCTGCCCAGACATTTGTGGTAAAGGGATAGTTAAATGAGCTCTGGAACTCATCCTTTTCTACCTAGGATGAAGGCATTTAGCTAGAGAACTAAACAATGTCAGAAATGAGGGCAAATGCCAGCTTGTGGAGCTGTTCTAGGCCTGAAGAAACATTGCTAGTCCTGTCCTCCCAGATGTCACTTGGGACTGTGACTGAGGCCATTGGAAGGTCAAGTCCCTGAAGTGGGAGGAAGCTGAGACAACTTTGAGGTCCATCCAGATTACTTCTATTACCACCATCAAAGGAGAAGGAATAAGAAAGTGAGTGATAGGGGAAATAAGGGGAAAAAAGAATAAAATCACCAAAGGGCTAAGGGGAAAAAGAGGTAGAACAATTAAATATCTAGAACATAAGCAGATAAATTACCAAGAAAATTACTAAAATCAGAAAGGAAAATGGTTACCAAGACACTCAAAAGATTGCAAATCTCTCTAAAGAAATACTACAAGACAAAAGAAATTAAATCAATACCTGATAAAAACACAAAACCCTAGGGATTTTCAAGAAAGAAGAGAACTGTAGCAAGATGTTCCTGAATGGTTAATGAGAGAATCAGAATCTTAAAAGCAGTTAAAGGGAAACAAATGGCAGAATTTGGCCTCTGCAACTGAAATAATCATTAGAATAGAAAATTTGAAATCATGGTGGTGAATCTCTCCAAAGAATTAAAAGAGAAAACAACCAGTTTGGAGTGTGCAGATATACTGAAGTAAAGGACAATCTAGAAGAAAAATAAATGCTAGAACACAAAAAAAGCACAAAACCAAAGATGTGTCATAGAATCTTTGCAAATTATTAGAGGTACTTGTATTTCCCACCTGTGGTATGGGAGTTGGGTATAGGATAGAGTCAAGAAATTAATCTTGATCATTTTTATCTTGAGTTGGTGAGACATATCTTAAGATATTTTATAGGCAGAGTACTACACAGGCTGGGACGGAAAGAAAATGAAAGAAGGGCATAGGGATAGAGAAACAGATTTGTGTATACTTTATATTTGTTGAATCTATAGGAAAACATTGCTTTGCCCAGAGTATTGCGATTAAATTGTTAATAGTTTGATGCAAAAATGAGTGAACCCAGAGAAATAAGAGCTAAATGTGGTAAGCATTGCTTCTTAGAAGCTCATATCAGAGAATATATTGAAGAGTGATCCTATTCCAGAGTTTCAAAAGGAGTACTAGAGTTGAAGAGGATGAGGATAGTTTTTAAAATTTGGTAACAAGAAGGTAGATAGTAATAATAGTAAATGTAGATTCTGTTAAGTGCAAGTAGCAGAAATCAAGGGGACCAGGAACAAGGTAGCTGACAGGAAGTTCACATGGGGTTCAAAAAAACACACAGCTCCTCTCTGAAGGAGATTAACAGTGAAATAAATGGAGGGAAATGAGGTAGTAACAGAAAGTGAATTACTCCTACCATCCATCTCCTTTGCTTCTATTCAAAGGAGATAGGGTACTAGAAAAACTATGAAATGGTGCTGACATTTTCCATATAAATTTATGTTGTCTAAACTCAACTGGGCTCTCAGTGCAGCAAGGCAAACATTCTATTCCTTCCCAATTGATTCGCTGTTCCACTCTCCACAGTGGCTATGCCAAACTACCTTGCATCTCTTGAATTCTTTTGTTGTACCCTCTCAGCTAAGGACTTGGCCTCATAAAACTTCACTGAAAATATGGAGGTATAACCCTTCTTTTCCCCTCCTCATCTTGTACCACTCTGGCATCTTTCTTGTGATATTTAAAAGGTTTAAGAGACATAGTTTCTAGGTAATTAATCATTTTATTAATAATGCTAGCATTTTATTAATAAAAGGGTCAGTGACACTCTTGAATGCTAAAGACCAGGGTGTTACTGATGCTGGCAATCAACTCTGATTGGTTAACAAGTAATGAGAGAATGAATATTATAATGAGAAGTGGACCTATTCCAATGAGGGTCTTAGAATACATGATGTTAAGCACCCAAATCTTGATCAAAGAGACTTATCGATTTCCATATTACCCATTTGACAAAAGGGAGAATCCCCCTTTTTTCTGACCTGTCTGAGTAAACAATGAGCAGGAATCCACCCATTTGCCTAAACTTAGCATTTCTTTACTGTCTTTCATTAGATCTTAGCTTTCATGGCTGGGTAAGTCTTTGAGCAAGATTTCCCACACTGGTTGATTTCTTGATAAGGAAGTAGAAAAGGGGAAAACCCTTGATCCTTATTCAATAATTAGTTATTAAATACAAAAGAGAAATAATCATTTCTCATCCTCCACTATTTCCTCTTTCACTGTGGTCTCAGATGAAGAGATAGTTTTTCTCCTTGCCAAGGCGAACTCCTCTACATACAGCCTTCATCCCATCCTCTCCTGTATTTTCCAACAGATTTCCCCTTCTATCATCCAGACTCTCATCTTCAATTTCTCCCTATCTACTGGCTCCTTCTTTGCTATCTACAAACATGCCACATGTCTCTCTCATCCATAAAACAATCCTCATTTGATTCTACAGTTCTGATATTTACCATTCTATATCTCTTCTTGCCTTCACAGCTAAATTCCTTGAGAAATTCCTAGGTGCTTACACTTCCTAACCTCTTCCTCTCTTCTGAATTTTCTGCAATATGTCCTCATCTTTCAAGTGAAACTGCCCTCTCCAAAGTTAGAAATTATCTTTTAATTGCCAAATCTAATGGCCTTTTCTCAATCCTCATCCTGATTGACTTCTGTTATACTTGACACTATCAAACACATTCTTCTCCTCCTGGATGCTTCCTCTTCTTTAGGCTTTCAGGTGTTGGATAATTAGAAATAAAAATGAACAGCTAAAGATGAAAGTGAGAGAGATTATCAAGAAGGAAGGCAATAATGTGTGAAGGTTAGAGGTGTAGGATCCTAGTTACAGAGCTTGGAATAGTTGTAATTCACTGTAACAAAAAAAGAAGGCAGACTCACATAAAACATTCTGGTTTTTGCTACTCTGAACTTAAAAAATCAAACAAACATTAATTTCCATTACATATTATAATGGAAAAACAGATGATTATCTATGAAACTGCAAATCCATTATATAAGATTTACTATTCCTTTTAAATGTATATTACAGTTATTATGTAACTTTTTTCCTCCCTTTTTTTTCCTTCCCTCCTCACCCTAGAGATGACTACCATTAGACCCAAATATGTATATATGTAAAATCATTCTCCACATACTTCTATTTATCATTTCTTTCTCTGTGTCTTCTTTTACAGGTCCTTTGTAGTTAATTTGGGTATTTTAACAGTCAAAATGACTTAGTTCCTCAAAGTTGTTCTTAAAACAATATTGCTGTTACTATATACCATGTTCTTTGTTCTGCTTATTTAGCTCTTTGTTATTTTGTACAAATGTATCCATGTTTTTCTAAGATCATCGAGCTCATCCTTTCTTATAGAACAGTAGTAGTCATATACCACAATTTGTTCCACCATTCCCCAAATGACAGGCATCCCTGCAATTTTCAGTTTTTTGTCACTGCTGCTATAAATATTTAAAAACATATAGGTTCTTTTCCTTTTTCCCTAATCATCTTTGGAAACTTTTACTCTGAAGTACCTTAGATCAGGTGTGTTTCTTCTGACTGGGAACTCCCCTGACAAGCGAAACTCAATCTTGATTGGTGGACATTTAATGAAGCAGTAGGCTAAGAGCCCTCTGTCCCTCCCAATCACTTCTTCCTAAGCCAGGGAGGTCAGCTGAGAATGCAGCCTGGTCATGAAGTATGAGCCTCCTTCAGCAATCTGGATACCCCAACCAAGTTCTCTCTGTTTTTAATTTCTCTTTCATGATCTGGGTCACCCTAAATTCTGTGGGGACCAATTTTTAATTGGGGAGTGTTAGCTAAGCGGCTCACCGCAATATTGGGGCAAGGATGGAGACCGGCAGCCTCCATCAAAACAGAGCAGGATTTATTTAACAAGAACAAACTTAAAAAAAAAAACCCACAAACAGGATCAGTAGGATCAAGGGAAAGGAAATAAAATGGGGAAAGGGAAATTATACAACCTGAATAACACCACTGCCCAGGAATCAGCTGAGAATACACAGCAGCATCCTTCGCCTTCCAGCTTCCCAACAGACCCCAGACAGCCCCCAGCCAATTGGCTGGCTCCTCTGACAGTCACGTGACTGCCCTCACTAGGCTTCCAATCATTATAATTTTGCCAGGCCCATGTAGGCGTTGGCAAGTGGTGATGATGGAGCACTGTGCTGTTTGTAGAGCCCCAGAGGCCAGTGCACATGTGGAGGGTTTTTTTTTTTAATTCTAGCCAAAAGATGGGGTCATAAAAACCTCAAATAATAATTAATTCTTTACACTAGCTGTGTGACTCTGGGCAAATCACTTAACCCTCATTACAATTCTAATGAAGGGGAGCAAGGACAGGTGCTCCCCCACCTTCCATCGCCTGCCTCAAAAAAGACCTAACCTGGAATCTGTTTATTTGACAGATAGTCATCTGGTTCCCACTTGAATGGGACAGAACCCAGATGCCTTGAAAGAGCTGGAATGTTTTTTAGTTGGGAAGGGCTTCTCTTTAAGCTAGCCTTTTGACAGAGATGGGAATATTACAAATTATTATTAATAATCAAATGATACAGTATTAAAATTAATTTGTCTCAATAACCAGACACAACTATTTAACAGGGAAAATTTTAAATGAACATAAGGACAAGATATGAAATTTTGAATGAAAAAATTTAAGCATTTTTTGCATATTTTTAAGATCATTTTACCTAGAAAATACTTTTAGAAATAATTTTTCTATACTGAAAAAATCTAGGTGCATTTTTTCTGAAATAGTACCTTATCTACCTATTTTCTTGGCTTCTCATGTGGCAGAAATAGATAGTTAAAAAACCAGAGTCTGTTTTAGTAAAAACTTTAATAAAAATGTTTTTATCAATGTAAAAATAAGTATGTAATAATGATTTTTTTATTTTTCAGGCATTTTTTACACTTGCACGGGATATAATGACAAAACTCAACAGAAAAATGGTTTGTCTTTTTTGTGGGTCTTTTAATTAATGAATTAATTAACACACATTTATTAAGGGTTTACTACTAGGGGAAGCTAGGTGGTACAGTGGATAGAGCACCGGCCCTGGATTCAGGAGGACATGGGTTCAAATCTGGCCTCAGACACTTAACACTTACTAGCTGTGTGACCCTGGACAAGTCACTTAACCCCAATTGCCCCGCCCCCCCCCCAAAAAAAGAGTTTACTACTATGTGCCAGCACTGTGCTGAGACCTATGGATATAAAGAAAAGCATAAACAGTCAGGCAAGGTGTTTTAAGGATATGTGCATCCAGGTAAATATGAGTGATTAGGGATAGAAATAGTCTCTCTGAACATTAATCCTTATCTATTTCTGGACACTTTTGTGATTCCTTCTCTTGACAACATTATTAAGTGATCTTTGGTAATGCAAAGAGATTGACTGATAAAAATCCAGCTTTACTGAATTTTTAACTGAATAAATTAAATGCTTTATGATGTGATAGACATCTGTATAAATATTTAGTTCTGGTCTCAGTGTACTTAATCACAAAACTACCTCAGTGACATACAATAGAAAATTTTGGTAGCATATTTTAACTTGACCACTGAACAAAACTTTTGAATATAATGCTACTGATACTTATTTTAGAATGCCAGGGGTGCTATTATAATTAGGTCTACATCCTATGTTCCATTGCCTGTTATTTCTTTAAATATGGGAACAAGAGCTTCCTGTTTAATACACTATTAATCTAAATGTTTTTTAACAAGACCTTTTATCCCTTTGTCTCTTGCAAAAAAAAAAAAGCCAAACAAACAACAGTCTGAAGAGTTTTGAAAGTTACCTTCTTACTAGCTTTTGCCAAATACCTTTTTAATATGATAGTTTAATTTTCTTGTAGGGTGTTGGGATAAACTATGACATCATCTATTGATTAATTTAATTCTATTTACTTCTCTTTAGAATGACAGCAATTCACCAGGGGCAGGAGGACCACTGAAAATAACAGAGAGTAGATCAAAGAAGAGCAGTTTCTTCCGATGTACGCTTCTTTGATAAACTCTTAATAATGGACTGCAGCACAGCTAGAAGAACTTTTCCTGCTTTTCCGAAAGCACAGGGTCCCATAGCCCCAGAGACACAATAGCACCAAGCTGCCACTGAGAGCTCCATGGAACTCAGACTTCTTTAAACAAAATACAACATGGATTTTGGCCATGTGATCTTTCAGCAGGTCAGGCTCCTCTTCTCAAACATGGAAGCAGTGAAGTGGAGACACACACAGGAGTTAACTTTTTGTTTGTTTTCTCGCCTGTTGCAAAAGCTGCTATCTTTCTTTTAACTTTGCACATCAGTGTTAGTCCTTGCCTGTTACAGCACAATCGTACACTTGTATTTGCACAGTTTTGTCTTGTGAGGTTCTTAACAGATTTGTCCATTTTCTGGGAAGTTTACAAAAGAGAAATTTTTAAATTTACACAAATTCAGAGCCTTCATCTGGTTCTTAGGAACATGTGTAATTTGTTGTATGTTCATTGAAAAGCTCCAGTCTTATGTAAATTTCTTAAAAAGAAAAGTTAAATGCTAATAAGGTTTTTTAAAATTCAAGAAAATGCACCTGTCTGTACAGAGGCTAGAATTTCTTCCTTTCTTTGGGAATGTAGGGCTTTGCTTCACTCTTGTCTATTTGACCACACAGATATTGGGAGTAGCTAAGACTATAATTTTCTAAATTGAAATCCTTTCTTCTTAGTTTTTAAAAACTGTTCTAAATCACTTTTACTTGACTATTCTAAAAATATTTGATGCAGTGTGGTGTAATGAAAGAAAGTTCAGCCTCAGAGTTCTGAAGACCTAAGCTCAAGTCCTGTGGGACTTATATGGGACTGTGAGCCTGCAAGCAATCACTTTACCTCCTAGTCAGTGCCCCAGGTTACAGACAAATTGCTAATCCTTTTTTTTCGGGGGGGGGGGGGAGAGGGGGGGGAGTTTCTCCTGCAAGAGCTCTCTACAGGTAACCACACCTGACTCCACCCCAGTAAACTTTCCTTTTTCCCCCAGTTTTTTTTTAGCCTCTTCTTCCCTTCTCCCTTGTCTTATTTCTTCACTTTCTATCCAATACTTTTTAACTTCCAAATGTGAGATTTTCTTAAAAATTGAGACCTCAAAATTTTTTTTTATATACAGTGGTATGGCTGGATTTTTTTTTTTAGTGGCTTATGGAAGCTCCTCCATAATACTATACTCGAAATCTTCTTCTTGGATTTGCAGCCCCTTTGCTTTTTTGGTATTTCCTTTATATTAACTATTTATAGCATAAACTCTGACCAGGGTTAGCAGGAATTCCTTTTAGCTTGCAGAAAGCTTACTTGTATAACGAGAGCAACCTGAGTAGATAATGTAACTTTGGGAAATTTTAGGGAGTTGGATTTTTAAAACACATATGTATAACTGGACTTAGTAAAGCCTCTAGTAAATAATGCCCTTTCAATCAAGAAAACAGCTATTTTCATCTGATCATGCCCTAAGTTAATAAATATAAAGGTTGATGGTGTTATTCAGGGCAAAGCCAACCAGAAGCTTTCCTTTCTCACTGAACACTGATTCCTGGTATATTCCGCAGATTTTTTTAAAGGAAAAAAAAACCTTCATGGAGCAGAAATAAGAGAAATTAGTGGTTATTAAGGTGCCAAATTCAGGTCAGCGCTAACCCAACAATGATGAGTGTTGTAACATAGAAAGGAATGATAAAAGGATGAATAGGTGAAATATATCTTTGTTAGTAAATTGTTTCTTTGTATACTTATTCTGCTTTACTACAGTCACTATCATAATTGATGGGTAATAGGAAAAAAATGAATTGGCTGTCACTACAGAGAATTTTGTTTCAAATAAGATTTGTCATTAGGATGCTTGGACTGGATTACCTTTCTCCATGTTTCAAAACTTATACACATTTCATCAGCAGTAAATATGCAGTAAATATTTCTGATTGATGTTAAGATCTTACTACTAAAAATCTCCAGTGTCATAGGACTCTGTAGTCACCTGTATAGAGTTGATGGTTTAGGTGTTATAGATGAAACACTGCTCCATATTGCTGTTTCTCATATAAAAATTAACTTGATTATAAATCACTATCTGTTATTCAGATGGATTTTTTTTAAAGAAAAAAAATCATGTTCAAAAACATCCCTCATCATTTTGTGTGTATACCTAACCCTTTTCTAGAAAAGGGTCAAGTCATTAAGTTTTCTGTAAGGTAGTAAAGTGCTTTCTATAAAGGCAAGTGTTATGACACCATTTATGAATGTAATTATCTTTCAGTAATTTACCTCTGACTATTTGGTGTCTTAATACTGATTTTTATCTCAGGGGTTGTCTGCAAACCAAAACTGACATATTCTATGGTTAGCAATGTTGTTGGTTTGTTTTTAATAGAATGCTTTGCCTTTGTTCCATTTTCTCTCTGGTTTTGTCCTGTATATGTTAATGCCTAGTCTCCATGAATTTTCCTCTGAAAGAGCCTGTGAAAGTTATGAGTCTAAAATTTTAGCTTTTTGAAGTAGCAGCCATTTGGGGTATTTGCTCTGTTGTATAAAAATAAGATGTCTTTGCTATTTTCTTACATTTAGCCATGCTAAATTGTATATAAATTTGAAGTGAGACAATAGGAAATTTCACTTTATGCATGGTAAAATGATCCAGTAAATATTTCATTTTGCTTAATAATGTTCATATAATACATTATTTTTTTTCTATTTGTAGAAGGATTTAATAACAGACAATTTTGTCTGTTCCCTGCTGAAACTGAAGAATTCTAGTTTCATGTGAACATTTTTTTGGTCTTATAAATAAAGTAAAATACAGATATTTGCAGCAGTATTAAGTGGTTCAGTGGCTGCACTTTATTATCAGTGTGCTAATTTTTTATACTGGTTGGTGTAGACCTTTTCAAATACAGTCTGAGAGAGTCAGACAATGAAAAAAATGTGCTGTATCTGAGTAGCATGTAAATCATTGATTGTACATTTCGCTGGGAACCTATTTTAGCTATATTTTACTTTAGAAAAACATAACGATAAATGATATGTTTTACCTGTGCATCAGTTCATAGGTGCTGCAGGTTTTCTTACTATCCATATGAACATTTTGTGCAGTCTTTGTAACCTTTCAGAAGACTATTATCTTTACTTTGAAGGACTTTTAAAAACTATACCTCAGTTTGAAAACTAGTATTCTAATATGTAGTAGAACAAAGGTGAGCCAGCTGTTATACATTTTACAAAATAGTAGATTTATGTTTTGTCTCGAATTAAAGGCATCACTAGTTTTTAGTGGACATTTAAGGGTTTAGACTAGAACCTGTTAAGTCCAATAATGCAAAAAACAATTATTCCATCTCTTTTTAAAAGTGTAGCTGTGCAATATAGGTAAACTTCTGCAAAAGTTCCTCCAAGATTACAGCTTAAATTTTCAGGTCCTCAATGGTAATTATCTCTGTTGTGGCTAATAAAGCTTTGAACTTATGATCAACAAATGAAACATTTATTCAGATTTTTTTCCTTCTTTCTTTTTCTTTGTATTTTCTTTTATTCATGACCAAGACTGTTTTATATATAAATTTACTACTTAGCCTTTGAAAATGATCTTTCAATCTTAATATTAAAACCGTGTTTGGTTTACTTATGTAAAATTTAGGTCATTTATTTCTAGTTGACTTTGCAAATGTCTCTTTTTAGAAAGAGCATTTCCTCTTCTTTTTTGCACCATCTGAAAGAAAAGGGATGCCTCAAACATGTGACCTACAGGAACAGGATGTTAGTGAAAATCATATTCTACAACTAGCAGTTTTACAGTAGAATTAAAATTTTTTTAGGCTAATAAAACTGATGTTTCTTGTTCACTATGAAAACTTATCTTTAATCTGACTTTCATTTACTGAAATGTGCAGATATAAAGCTCAAGAAAGAATTATTTGTAGTTATTTTCAGATCACTTCATCTCTTATGCTTGTGCCACATCTGATTGCATTTAATTATGCCAAGAAATAACATAATTTACATTTAATTGTCTTAGTTTCCACTGAATTTAATTATTACAGTGCATTCCTATGGCCTTACAAATGGGTGGTTTTTGTTCATTTGCAACTGACACTGCTGAAATAGGACTCCAACTTCTTTAATGCAATATATAATTTAAGTATCTGACTAAAAAACAAAACCCTAAAAGAAAAGGCTTAGTTTTTCAGTAGATTTGCCCTACCCTTTGTGTGTTTAAGCACATTTTATCTCTGCTCCAGAAGCTTAATGTGAAAAGCTCCTGCAGATAAATGGATTTGTTATGTGGTTAAATTTGTTTGAATCTAATCATTAACTGTGTACTGATACTGATGCTGTGTTCAAAAGAAAAAAAAAGAATTTTATTCCATGTCAACTTTTTTTACAACAATGTGTCTAAAATAAAGACTACATAATTATGAAATACTTTCCATTTCATAATGTTGTTTGAAATTTCCTTCTATCTACCAAGAATGGAAACAAATCTTAGCTGACATGTGACTGTATTCTCAGCAAAAGTGATGAGACACAATGCACAAGCTGCTCATTGCAATGGAGTTGTCTCCTAACCAGATTTCTGACTGTTTTGAAATAGCAAAGAAAGATGAGTGTTAATACAACTGCACAGAGAATCAAATACTTGAAGCCCATAAAGATGAACAGGGAAGCCATAAAGAAGATGGGTTTTCTTTTTAGTCTGATGGACAGAATAAAGTAAACATTTTCTGAAATGTAAATTATAACTTTTTTCCTTTGTAAGGCAAGGTTTAAGTAATGGGATGATTATCTAAAGATCATTTTTTATATGGGTAGGGCATGTTATGTGAGTCAAATAAAAAACCAAAAATTTGGATTCACAAATATTAGATTACAAGGAAAAAAGAAAAAAGATAGCAAAGAATAAAGTCTGGGAAAAGCAGGTCAAAAAATTAAATTTTAATTAAATTTTTTTCAAATGTGAGGGAGAAAAGGTTATTCCTTTTATATGATTAATTCATGAAACTTACCTATAGACTTGGATTATTTACTTTTGGATAGTGCTGAAAAGTTGAAAGGCAGAAAAAGTGATTGGCTCCCTAATTCATATGTGCTGGTTAATAAGTAATTCTGATCTATATAGAGGTTGTTTAGTCATTTTTTTTTAGTTGTGTCCAACTCTTCATGTCCCATTTCTTGGCAAAGATAATGCAGTGGTTTGCCATTTCCTTTTCCAGCTCATTTTACAGATGAGGAAACTGAGGTAAATAGGGTTAAGTGACTTGCCATAGGTTACCAAACTAGTAAGTGTCTGAGGCCAGATTTGAACTCAGGAAGATGAGTCCATAGAACAGAAATACATTTTAAGAAAATTTTGTAGAATGCTGCCTCTTAATTAAATGGCTAAATGTTTTGTTGGGTTTTTTCTGAGCAGAGTAAACTCTAAAATATATACAACACGAAAAGCTGACAAATATCAGAAAGAAAAATATTAGCTTTAAAAATACTAGCTTTTTTAAAGAAATATTTGACAGATGAGGAAACTGAGGCAAACAGGGTTAAGTGACTTGCCCAGGATCACACAACTAGTAAGTATCTGAGGCCAGATTCAAACTCAGGAAGATGGGTCTTCCTGACTGCAGGCCCAACACTATCCACTGCACCACTGTACCTGCCTATCCCATTGAGAATTAGCACACAACACAATCCAAGTATGGCCTTCCTCATATAGTACATAATCTGTGCATACACACTGCCTTTTATAAAAATAAACCATCTAGAAGCCTAAATCATCTAAAAAAGGCTTCATTTCCTTATATCACTATTTATTTATTCACAGGGCATGAAAATATTCTGTTTGAAAGATGTCAAACAAGGTATCTGATAGAGACTTCTACTGTGGGCTTCTTCAAATCCCTTCTTCCTCACCTTAAAATGAATCTTTATTCATTCTCTCCTCCTTCCTTCTTGTCTTAGAGGATAATATGACCTATATCCTGAAAAATGTTCATACATCTGTGCCCTTAATTCCATCTTTTCCTGATTCCTCCACAATTTTGTTCCATTAATCATCCCCAATTTCTCAGTCTCTGCTGGTTCCTTCTTCATTGTTTAAAAAACCCAGGTCTTCCCTATATGAAAAACCTGCCCTTCTTCCCTGAGAAATTACCTAACCAAACATTTAAAAAATGTGTCCTATATTCATTCATTGCCTCTACTTCTTTACCACTCATTCCTTAACCCTTTTCAACCTGCCTTCTGTTAATACCAGTCAAATGAAATGAGTTCCGTAGTTAACCAAATTCAGTGGTCTTTTTCAAGTCTTGCTCCTCTTTGGGCTTTTTGCAGCACATAATACTAGGTCCTGTGACAACTCCTTTTAATCATTCATCCTTTTAGTCTATCCTACATCTATGCCCCATAACTGGGTAGTGAGTGACAAAGTTGCCAGTTAGCACCTGTTTCCACACCCTGTATGAGGTCATGGCACCTCAGAGGGGTCTTGCCCTGATGCACAACTTCAGTCCTTTTTCAGTCACTGGGGGCTGGACAAATCTGAGTGAGCTCCTTGGCCTGACCCAGTTCCCAGTGTTCACAAACCTCTGTCTCCCTATACCAACTTGGACAGAAAAATGAGTCACTGTGACTTTTTCTTAAATTTCACCAACATGATTTGGCCTGGTGCATTTTCTAGATGTGTTTGGAGTTTGGGGGAGGAAGGAAATGGGCTGTAATTCTTCCTGTTACTCAATCTTTTGGCTCTGTCCCCTGCAACTAATCACTAAAATATAATGATTTCAACTCTCTAATCTTTCATATCCAGCCCCACGCCACCCCTACCCCCATTACTTCTGTCCCCAGTGCTATTTTTCTGGTTCAGATTCTCAACAACTCTTGCCTGAATTACTGCAACATGCTCCTAATTGGTCTTATAGGATCATATGCTAAGAGTTGGAACAGACCTTAGCAGTCATCTCATCAAGGGCCCTCATCTTACAGATGAGGAAACTGAGACATAGAGTAAGTGACCTGCCAGAGGTCACACAGGTATTAAGTATTTTTGTTTGTTTTGGTGAGGCAATTGGGGTTAAGTGACTTGCCCAGGGTCACACAGCTAGTAAATGTCAAGTGTCTGAGGCTGGCTTTGAACTCAGGTCCTCCTGAATTCAGGGCCGGTGCTTTATCCACTGCGCCACCTAGCTGCCCCCCAAGTATTAAGTATATTAAATTCAATGAATTAAGATATTAAATTAGGATTCAATTCTAGGTCATCAGAATCTAAACTTTGCTCTTTCTACTGGCTGTATCACACTTCTCAGTCTCCTCATCTCCAGTCTCATTCCAGTTCTTATAATCAATAAGACTTAGCTTTTTTAATGCATAGATCCTACCATATCACTGCTCTATTAATAGCAACAAAAACAAAACAAAATGGCTTCCTATTTCATTCTGAATAAACTTCAAACTCCTGGCTATCCTGGCCTTCAAGGCTCTGTTTCCAACTCATTTTTTTTTCCAACTCTTTTTTTGTTTGTTTGTTTGTTTTTAGTGAGGCAATTGGGATTAAGTGACTTGCCCAGGGTCACACAACTAGTAAGTGTTAAGTGTCTGAGGCCGGATTTGAACTCAGGTACTCCTGACTGCAGGGCCGGTGCTCTATCCACTGCGCCACCTAGTTGCCCCTTCCAACTCATTTTTAAAGCCTTATTTCACACTACTTGCCTTCATGTTCTCTATATTTGAGCCAAACTTGATGGTTTGATGTTTAAATCATGTCCACTTATACTAGAATAAAGCCCTCTCCTTCATCTTCACTTGCTGACATCCAAGCTTAAATGACAGTCCCTTTCTTGAAGCTTTTCCTGATCTTCCAGTGAGGAATTTTTCTTTCTCCTGAACTCTCATAAACACTTTAGCCCCTTTGGTGCATTTAAAAAAACCTGTATTTGACTTGTATCTTAATCTTCCCTCCTAATTGCTAGGTTATCTATCACCCCTACTGCCTAGCACATAGTAACTACACAAATGATTGTGGAATGAAAAATAAATTATCTTATTTAGAAAGCATATAATCATTAAGAGATCCAGGGGCAGCTAGATGGCGTAGTGGTGAGAGCACTGGCCCTGGAGTCAGGAGGACCTGAGTTCAAATGTGACCTCAGATACTTAACACTTACTAGCTGTGTGACCCTGGGCAAGTCACTTACTGCCTCACTTTAAAAAAAAAAGAGAGAGATTCTATTAATTGTGCTAATAAACTGATTTAGTGCACTTTACTGGGTTTTTTTTTTTATTATCATGTAAGCAATGGTCACAGGAGAAAGAAACCTAAAGAATTTCAGATATGGTAAGCATAGCAACTACTACAGTTACATGTTTAGAGTTTTAGAGAAAGCAGATATTTAAAATAGGTGCCCTAGCAATCATCAGAAAAATGTTTCAGGTCATCTCTGAGCCAGGACTGGGAACTGGCATCTAAACCTGGTCTTACTGTTCTGTGATCCTTAGGTAAGTCACCTCTGTAGATCTCAGCCCCAGTAAGGATCTGCAAAATGAGAGAAATGAATTTGATTTCCAAGGGTCTTTTCAACTTCAATATTCTGTAATCATATGAAACAGTGCTTTGATTTACCTAATAGAGCTTGTAATATCCTGTGTTCAGAAATTGTTCCTGATGTAGTAAAAACTGCTATCATTTTTGCATTTGGTGTTATGTATTTTAAAAATACATATATTTATACAATTTGGAGGGGGGCGGGTTAATGGGGCTTAAGTGACTTGCCCAGGGTCACACAGATAGTAAGTGTCAAGTGTCTGAGGCTGGATTTGAACTCAGGTACTCCTGAATCCAGGGCCAGTGCTTTAACCATTGCACCATCTAGCAGTCCTATACATTTTTATTGTAAATACAGCTTCATGGTAATATTTCCTATTTTCCTGTCTATGTATATAGGGAACAAACAAGGAATTAACATGGTTACTTTTCAAAGAAATTAAATAATAGTTTATCCTTCCTCATGACCTACTTTTTCTCTTTTATACCCATTATATTCCCTTTTCCTCTTGCATTGTACTTTCTGTAATCCAGTATTGCTCTTAGGGTGGAAAATTCAGTTTAATTCCACGAGTATTTAATGACAACTTGTCATTCTCTATCCTGTATTAGACTGATTTTTTTTTTAAGATTCTATTGTACTATAAAAATAAAGTACCTAGTATGGCTAATGAGACCAAGGCTATAAGGTTAATTCAAAAATGATTGTTAACTTTAGTCTGTTTGATGGCCATAAAACTCAACTTGAAATACTACTAGCTGTTTCTCTCTTACTCCAAACCCTTCTCCTCTCTTAAGTTTTCCATTCAGTACTGGCTTGTACCTCTCCTCAAAATGGAAAACTTTTAGAGTTAACATTTTAAAGAATGGTTCTTCTGCTTGATATAATGGAAGTGTAGTGGTAATAGGGATGGATTTAATTGATAAAATTGATCGTGAGGTGCCCCAAAAGAATTACAAGAGGGGGCAGCTAGGTGGTGCAGTGGATAAAGCACTGGCCTTGGATTCAGGAGGACCTGAGTTCAAATCCAGCCTCAGACGCTTGACACTTAACTAGCTGTGTGACCCTGGGCAAGTCACTTAACCCTCATCGCCCTACCAAAAACAAACAAAAAAGAATTACAAGACTCAAGGACTCCGTTTCCTAAGTTTTATTAGAATACTGTGAGGCTAGGGGGAAGCTAGGTAGTGCAGTGGATAGAGCACTGGACCTGGATTCAGGAGGACCCGAGTTCAAATCTGATCTCTGACACTTGACATTAGCTGGGTGACCCTGGGCAAGTCACTTAACCCCCACTGCCCTGCAAAAAACAAACAAAAAAAAAAACAGAAACAGAATACTGTGAGTCCACAGGGAGAATACCATAGGAGAAAAGAAAAGGTTATCTCAAATAGGGAAAGGAAAATGGTTATATTTATAGTGAGAAAAAGTAGGTTATCTCCTCATTATCTTAATCTCCTCCTTAAGAAGGTACATGGGGGGCAGCTAGGTGCCACAGTGGATAGAGCACAGGCCATGGAGTCAGGAGGACTTGAGTTCAAATCTGGCCTCAGACATTTAACACTTACTAGCTGTGTGACTCTGGGCATGTCACTTAACCCCAATTGCCTCACTAAAAAAAAAAAAAAGAAGGTACATGGGAGGTTTTATCCTAATTTGGACTTTCTGGAGTCCCAATACATCCTCCAAGGTGGGTACCTTTTTCCCTGGAGGTGTGTTTTTAGGGTTTACATGTCATAAGGTGAACCTAAGGACACATTTGGCCTTTTCTGTGCATGTTATCAAAGACATGTTTAAACTTGTCAGACCCAGAGGGTCTCTGTGTTTTTGATATCTCTTTACTTAAGATCTGGTTTCTAGGTGTCCTGTCATCTAGGAATATTAATGGCTATTAATGGTTAATAGTCCCTAGTTACTGTCTCTGTTGATAGTGAGGGTTGATAGGGACTTGAACCCTCTTGGTTACTGTACTGTTGATGAGAACACAAACCAGGGCAGCTAGGTGCACAGTGGATAAAGCACCAGCCCTGGATTCAGAAGGACCTGAATTCAAATCCAGCCTCAGACACTTAACATTTAATAGCTGTGTGACCCAGGGCAAGTCACTTGACCCTCATTGCCCTGAAAAAAAAAAAAAGAAAGAAAGATAAGAACACAAACCTTAGTTTCTTTGTTAACCCTTTTAGGTACTATTGATAAGGACTCAAGCCTCAGTTTATCTGTTAACCCTTTTAGCTACTATTGATAACTCAAGTCTTAGGTTATCTGTTAACCCTTTTTAGCCTCCTCCATCAGAAGGAGCACTGGATTTAAAGTACAGGTCTTCTATTTTGTGTATCTTTTTTTTTTTAGTGAAGCAATTGGGGTTAAGTGACTTGCCCAGGGTCACACAGCTAGTAAGTGTTAAGTGTCTGAGGCCACATTCGAACTCAGGTACTCCTGACTCCAGGGCTGGTGCTCTATCCCCTGCACCACCTAGCTGCCCCTATTTTGTGTATCTTGGCATATGGAAAGGAATGGAGTACAGGTATTCCACAGAAATGGCCCTTTTGTCTTACTGGAATAGTTCAAAAGCCCCAAACTGCTTGGATGATTGGTTAACTATATTTAATATTTTTATGCTAAAACTAGTCATATGTTTAAGGTAAAGAATTAGAGGGGAAGGGGCATGGATCCCCAAGCACAGCATCATAGTGAGGCTCCAATATGCCATAATTTTCAAACCTATGTCAAAAAAAAAAAAGAAAAGCAGAATAATGACTTACTACATTATGCAAACTTTGCTGTTTCTTCACACCTATTTGACCCTGACAAGTTATTTCATTTGTAATCTGTTTCCTCATTTTGTTTCTGCAAAAATGAGGACAGTGGTCATGGATCACCTTTGGTAATCTGATAAAGCCTATGGCCCTATTCTTAGAATACTCTTTTAAAGGCATAAAATAAAATGTGCAAGATTACAAAGGAAAGCAATTATATTGAAATAGTTATCAAAATAGTTAAAAAAAATAAGTTCACTGATCCAACCATTCTGGAGAGCAGTTTAGAACTATGCCCAAAAGGCTACTGGGTTGTGCATACCCTTTGATCCAGAAATACCACTACTAGGTCCCTATCTCAAAGAGATTATAAAAAAGGGAAAAGGACCCACATGTACAAAAATATTTATAGAAGTTCTTTGCTGTGGCAAAGAATTGGAAATGGAGGGGATGCCCATCAACTGGGGAATGGCTGAACAAGTTGTGGTATATGAATGTAATGGAATACTATTGTGCTGTAAGAAATGATGAGCAGGTGGATTTCAGAAAAACCTGGAAAGACTTAAGAGGATTGATGCTAAGTGAAGTGCGAAGCACAAGGAGAACAGTGTCACAGTAACAGCAACATTGTGTGATCATCAACTGTGATAGACTTAACTCTTCTCAGCAACACAATGATCCAAGAAAATTCCAAAGGACTCATGAAGGAAAATGTTCTCCACATCCAGAAAAAAGAACTGTGGATTCTGAATGAAGATTGAACCATACTGTTTCTACTTTTTTTTTTTAGGTTTTTCCCTTTTGTTCTGATTCTTTTTTCACAACATGACTAATGTGGAAATGTTTAATGTGACTGTACATATATAACCTATATCAGATTGATTTCTGTCTTGGGGAGGAGGAAGGAGAGGAAGGAGAAAAATTTGGAACTCAAAATCTTATAAAATGAATGTTGAAAACTATCTTTACATGTAACTGGGAAAAAATAAAATACTATTTAAAAAAAATAAGTTCACCCACCCTAGGACTGCATAGCATGTTTCTGCATCCCTAGACCTCTTCCTTATCAATGCAAAGAAGTTTCAGGAGTGATAAAAGGTCGAGTGGCTAACAAACATAGACATTCTCCCGCCCGCCAGCCCGCCCTCAATGAGACAAAGTCTAGGCGGCGGCGATAAGAGTAAAGGTGGTGACTACAAAATCTCGAGACCTTCTCTTCTCCCCTCCCCCCTTTACACCAATTTTCCTTCTTTCGGGTAAAGTTACGTAGAGATAAAAATCCTTCATTCTCCCTCCTCCCCTTCTTTAGTGTATGCAGTGATAGGAGTAAAGACAGCGGCTCCCCCAACTTCAGAGACCTCTTCCCTCCTGCCACGACGTCTATCGAAGCGCCGCGCTAAGGGCTTCTCGCTTCCAGCCGGGGAGGTGGGGCTGGGGCGCGGTGGAAGGGCCTCCGTGGCGCGCGGGGGCGGGCCCGGGCCGGGCCGGGGGTGGGGTTACAGGCCGGCCGCGGCGCGGGGAGGGCGCTCTGTAGCCGGCCGTCTCGGTTAGCCCCGCGGCCTCTCCGGAGGTAATGGTGAGGGGGGGTTCGGTTGGCCGCCCGCTCACCTGGGCCCCGCCGGACACCGCCCCCTCCTCCGCCCCCGCCCCCGTCCAGCGCCGGCTGAGTGCTGGGCCGCCTCGAGCCGCCGCGCGCCGCTACCGCCTCCGCCTCGGTCCCAGCCGCCATGACGGCCGCCGTGTTCTTCGGCTGCACCTGCATCGCCTTCGGGCCGGCCCTCGCTCTCTACGTCTTCACCATAGCGTCTGACCCGCTGCGCATCATCTTCCTCATCGCCGGGTGAGGCAGAGGCTGAGGCGGCCCAGCGGGCCCGACACGACCCAACCCGACCCAATCTCAGCCAAGCCGGGGTAGCGCCGTGGCGCTCCCTGGGGCCGCGCAGCCCTGCAGGGGCCCGGCCTCTGGGAGCCTCGCGAGGAGCCCGGGCCGCCCACTCTGGACCGGGGAGAGGGGGCGGGAGGGGAGAAGCGAGACCCCACCTCCTTGGGGCCTCCCCGGGAGGCGGTGCCGGGCTCTTTGCCCCTTCTGAGGCCTGCTCCCGAAAAGAGGATCACGGAATCCCGACAGGGCTGCGGGTGTCCGAGCCCATCCCCCACCCCTGTGATGCCTTCTGTAAACAGCACCCCGTTATCCCATCTCCTGGGATGCCTATAAATCCCAGTCCCACCGCGGCGGGGTCCGAAGGGGGGCGGAAACCACCTTTCAGACGCGCTCCAGAAAGAGTCCGCAGGCTACTGTGGTCTGGAATAGAAACATGTTTCAAAACCCCCTCCCCTTTGTTCCGATTGCCAGCGGGGTGCAAACCATCCTGGAGCCCAGACTTCCAGGTTACCTCCCTAACTCTGTGTGACGTTTATTTTGTAAATTAAAGTGAATTAAAATTTAAAAATAATTGTGGAGGAATAAAGTAACTCCTAAAGTAAATGAAGACAACCTGGGGTGTTTTAAAATTAAGAGATAGAAGTTAAATGCTCTAGAGCATCATTCTACTTCATTAAAAAAAAATCCCGACTAATCAAGTAGAATTAAAGGTGCTTTTTTTTAATAGTGCATTTTATTATTGTAACTACTTAAACTACATTTGTAAATTTTTGAAATTTTCAGAGCATTCTTCTGGTTGGTGTCTCTGCTGCTCTCCTCCCTCATTTGGTTCGTTGCAGTAAGCCTTAGTAGCACCAAAGATGAATCAGTGCAGAGGGGTTTGCTTATCTTTGGAGTATTGTGTTCAGTCATAATCCAAGAGGTCTTCCGGTTTGCATATTATAGACTTTTAAAGTAAGTTAATATTTTGCTTTGCTTTTTTAAAAAATGATTTTGAATACTGTGGTAAATTAGAGCCTTACTATATTGTTCTTGGAGATTCATGCCCTCTTCCCACCAGATTCTTGCTTCAGAGAATTTTTAGCATACAAATATAAAATATACTTAGTAAATGATCCATGGATTTTTTCATTCCAGAACTACTTTAGAAGGGCAAAGAGCCCTCTCTATGGTTTACCTGTTTCATTTATTTACATTTCTTACCCCCATCCTCCAACACAAAGATTCAAAAGCATAAACCATTTTTGTGACTACATTTTGTGAATAAATGTCCATCTATAACACAAAACAGAATTTTAAAAATACATTGCGGTATGATTTATAACCTAAACCATACATCGAATCACTTAGATGAAGGGGGAGGTGGCATTATTGATCTTGAAAACAAATTTAGAATTATTGGTTAAACTTAAAAGCTTGAATTTAGAACTAGAGCCTTTATTCTATGAGAGTTTTCAGAGAGGCATGAGATTGGCTTTGATTTACAGGACAGGCAATTAACAAGAATGTACTATGTGTCAGGACATTTGCTTGGCACTATGGATACAAATATAATGAAACAACACCTACTCTCAGATATATTGCATGAATTACCTTTCCTGAAGCAAGTTTTTATTTAGGGTTAACTCCTAGAGTTAATCAGAAAAATTACTAACTGGCTCCTTTGAAGGTTCTAGTAAGATCTTCTCAATAGTTACTCCATATTTCAGTCTTTGTCTTTTCAACAGTGAAACACTTTAGGTCCCAGGTGGAAACCAGGAATACTTTGCTTATATGCAAAACTCTGGGGAAAAGGATTTAAAAGTTATATCTTTGTTATCCTTAATAATATCTTAGAACAATGAACAAATACCTCAAATAGGAATTTGATTGGAATTCTTTAAAGATTCCCAGACTTGACTTTCCAGATTAACTGAGCAGGGTTTCTCCAACCTTAATGATGCTTCTAGCCCCTTATCTGAAATCTTACTTCGTTTCTGCCAAAAGTAAAATCTTTTCTTAGAGTTCAGTTCGATAAACATTTATTAGGGTACTGTGCTAAGTGTGAGAAGACAAATTTTAGGTTAAGACCTGGGCCTTTTCCTCATTGAATATTCAGGATAGTTTAGGGGATATTACATATAAAGAAGTAAATAATGCATAAAGATTGATGAAAAGTACAAAGAGAGCTTTAGATAAGGTGCTGTCAAGTATGAGAAGGGAAATTACTGACTGGAGATGTCTGGGAAAGCTTGCTTGAAAAAATGGCATGTGAGTTGTAGTTTAAAGGAAAGTTAAGAATTCAACCAACTTTGGGGCTAAGGGTCAAGGCAGGGCATTCCAAGCATAGAAAACAGCATGAACATATGCATCGAAGTGAGAAAGAACAGGATATGAAATGGAAATTAGTTAATGCAGTAGAAGGCAAGTATGTAATGTCAGAAAAGGAAGGGCCAAATGATGTAGGACCTTGAATACCAGGTAGAGGAATTTAAACTTTCCTTGGCAGGAAATGGAGTGCTATTGAGGGGTTTTGAGCAGAATTGTGACATGACTAGATTTGTACATAAGGAAGATTAGTTCAGCAATAGTGTAAAGGAGGTAAAGTACAGCTGTTTATTTTTGTATGACCTACAAGCTAAGAATGGTTTTTATATGTTTAAATAAAGTTTTATTGTATTCAAAAATATAAAAATTATTCTCATCTTGCAAGCCATACCTTGCCCAGTTCTTTTATACAAAGCTTGCTTCAGGGTTTTGAACATAGGAAACTGGGTGTTGCCACTGACAGAAATAATTCAATTAATCAGTCAAATTTTTATTAAGCCCCTACTATGTGCCAGTCACTGTGCTAAATCCTGCAAATACAAAACCAGAAGAAAAGCAACCCCTACACTCAATGAGTTTACAGCCCAATAGGAGAGACAATATATGAATATACATTTTGTGTGTGTGTGTGTGTCTGTAGTATGTATGTGTACACATGTAACTAATTATATATAGCAACATAGATTGTATATATAGTCACATATTGTCTCTCCTATTGGACTGTGTGTGTGTATGTGTCTCAAATACAAAGTAGTTTTGAGAAAGAATGTACTAGTAGGTGAATGGGAAAGGAGAAGGAGGGTTTGGGAAAGAAAGGCTTTGTGTAGAAGGCAAAGCCTATACTGAGTCTTTAAGGAAGCCAGAAATCCTAAGAGGTGGAGGTAAGGAAGGAATACATGCCATTCTGCACAGCCAGTACAAAGGCATCGGAAAGAAATTGGAAAATGTTTTTCTATGTGGAAAACAGTACACCAATAAGGCTGGATTATATAATGTGTGGAGAGGTATAGAGTGTAATAAGACTGGCCAAGTAGGAAGGGGCCAGGTTTTTAATATCTTTAATTACCAAAATAAAGGAGTTTATATTTGATCCTAGAGGTAAGAGGGAAGCCATTGGAGTTCACTGGGGTAGTGGAGTGACATGGTCAGACCAGTGCTTTAGGAAAATCACTTTGGTGGCTTGTGGACGATGGATTAATGTGTCAGAAGGCTTGAGATAGGGGATAGGGGAGATAGCCTTCAACTACAGTGGTGGTTGTGTGCATAGAAAGAAAATGTATATGAAAAGATCTGGTATACCGATTGTATGTGTTGGATGCTTGAAGAGTTAAGAATGATACTGAGGTTGTGAACCTTAGTGAATGAAAAGATAACATTGCCCTTGATAGTAATAGGGAAATTTGGAAGATGAGTAGGTTTAAGAAAAAGAGATAATAATGAATTTTGTTTGGGATATTTTGAGTTTGGGAATCCTATGGTATATCCAGTTTGAAATGTCCAGTAAAGTAGTAGGTGATGTAGGACTAGAGCTCAGTAAAGAGACTAGAGCTGTGAATATATATGGAATTCATTGCTCAGAGAGGAAAGGTTATTCAGAAATAGAGGGTGATCATCAGTGCTGTAGAGAGATCAAGGAAGATGAGGATTGAGAAGTGTTTTGATTTGGCATTAGATCCTTGGTAACTTTGCTGAGGGCAGTGTCAGCTGACTTACTAAATTTCAAAGGGTTTAGGAGAGAGAGAAAGCAGAGGCATTGATTGAAGATAGCTTTTCCAAAGGATTGGACTGAGAAAGAGGAGAGATACAGGATAATAGGATCGATAGTGAGATGTAATTAAAGTTTTTGTTTTTTTAAAGGGTTGAGGGAGACAAGCAGATTTGTAGGCATCAGGGAAAGGAACCTGTAGTTAAGGAGAAATTGAAGAATGATAGTGGGAACAATCTGCTGGAGAATACAAGTGGGGGTGGGATCAATGGTACACATACATTGAGGGATTGTTTTTAGTGAGGAATAGAGCCATCTCTTCGTCAGAGAGTAGAATAAAGGAGGAAAGAGTTGAGGATAAAGAGTTGAAAGATTAGGAGGAAATGAGGGCGCTCTTGACAAGGGCTTTATGCTTTTGGTAAAAAAAATTAGTTTAAGGTTTCAGCTGAAAGTTTGGGGGGAGGGGTTGTGAAAGTCTTCAGAGAAGATAAGTCAGGAGGATAAATAGATAATTGGGGGAAAATAACTCTGGAGATGTTTAGTTTGGGGTACTGGGTAAGATGTCTTATAGGCAGTTTGATATACAAGTTGATCTTGTGAGAGAAGTCAGAGTTACAGATGGATATTTGGAATCATTTGCATAGAAGTGATCATTGAAGATGTGGAAGTAAATGAATTGCCATGGGAGAGTATAGAGGAAGAAGCCAGGGAAGTCAGTGAAAGAGACAGAAAAGGTTAGTGGTAGAAGACTGAGAATGGTGAGTATTTTAGAAGCCAAGAAAGAAAAGACTTTAAAAGGACAGGGTATCAAAAAAAGAGCAGTATCAAATGTTATAGAGGGGCCAAGGAAGATAGGGACTGAAAAAAGGTCATTTTAAGAGAACTTCTTGGGGGTTGGGAAATGTCTTTTGCCTCTTTTTATCTCCCCAGAACTTTGCTGAATGCTTGGCACATGATAGGTTCTTAAAAAATGTTTTCTGATTGATTGATTGACCTTTGAGAGAGCAATTTGAGTACAATATTTAGTCTTTTGTTTGTTTGTTTGTTTTGTTTTGTTTTTTAAGTGAGGCAATTGGGGTTAAGTGACTTGCCTAGGGTCACACAGCTCGTAAGTGTTAAGTGTCTGAGGTTGGATTTGAACTCAGGTACTCCTGAATCCAGGGCTGGTGCTCTATCCACTGCGCCACCTAGCCGCCCCACAATATTTAGTCTTTTTTTTTTTTTTTTTTTTTTTTTTTAGCGAGGCAATTGGGGTTAAGTGACTTGCCTAGGGTCACACAGCTCGTAAGTGTTAAGTGTCTGAGGTTGGATTTGAACTCAGGTACTCCTGAATCCAGGGCTGGTGCTCTATCCACTGCGCCACCTAGCCGCCCCACAATATTTAGTCTTTTTTTTTTTTTTTTTTTTTTTTTTTAGCGAGGCAATTGGGGTTAAGTGACTTGCCCAGGGTCACACAGCTAGTAAGTGTTAAGTGTCTGAGGTCGGATTTGAACTCAGGTACTCCTGACTCCAGGGCCGGTGCTCTATC